>NW_028258325.1:26150937-26454921 GCF_053883595.1 Heterocephalus glaber
TTTACAGTGGGCTCCAGTTTTCATCAGGGAGCCTGAGAAAGCCCTTCTCTCTCTTGTTAACTTCTGCATCTCAGGACAATGGCCTTTATGCCCCGCTGTGCATCTGTAGTGTGGGACCAGGTAGAAGTACAGCGAAGAGGCCAGAGGCCGGGGGCGGGGGGGGCTCTGTTTTTGCAGGAGCCCGCGTAGATGGGGGGCTGGCTGGTGGCCGTGCCTGGGGGTTCTCACTGGCTCCTGGTTGCAAGTGGGCATGGCCTGCCAGACAGAGCTGTGCTCAGTCAGCCTGGGGCACTCAGCCCATGAGGCTCTGCCTTCGCGACTCTTTGGGCATCTGCTAATGACTTTATAAAACAGCATACTATTTCACATTTACAAGTTAAAATATATATAAAAAAATAGTAAACATTAGTAAGAGTGTAGATCCAAAATAACTTTTATATATAGTATTTTTGGTGAGTATAAATTGGCTGAACCAACACAATTTAAGTTTCATGAAGGCAGAGCTATTTTGCACTCATTAAAAGAGCCACGTGAGGCCCGGGATTTAGCTCAGTGGTTTCGCCGCCTGCTGCACAAGCTCAAGTATCCGAGCTCGATCCCCAGTACAAAAAACAACAACAAAAAAACAAAACAAAACAAAACAAAAAAGCCATATGCCTAGAAAAATAACAATTTCCAGAACAGAGTATTTCATGCATATTAATAAAATAATGAAATGGGTTTGAGAAACTTGGAGATACCTAGTGAAATTAAAGTTACCCAAAAATACCTTATTTAGTCAGTATTTAATTCAAGTGAATTATTGAGAGACACCCACATTCATATGTTCAATAACAATTATCAGATGCATTTTACTTATTTTTTCTGTGTGACTATAAGTTCTTATTTAGTATTGATGTATAAAAGAAATAAGGCTTTCAAATACTTAAACTTTATCCATCAAATTTACCTATTTTATGTTTATATCATGTTACATCTAATAACTACAGAAGACACATTCTTTTCTTTTTTAAAATTAATTTTATAATTTTATTGCTTCACTTTTGATATACATAATGATGTCATTCATTGTGGGGAATTTGTACCTGTATATAATATATCTTTTATTCCTTTACTCCTCATTCTCCTTCCCTCCCTTCAACCCCTCTTCCCCTCCTTATTTGTAAATGCTTTGTTTCCATTTTTTCTTCTTTTTCTTTTTCCTTTTCCCTTCCTTCCCTTCTCCCTCCCACCTCCCTTTGTCCTCTTCCCGTTTAAATATTTTCTTCCTTCTTCCCAATATCCATCATCTATTTTGGCCCTTATCACATACCTTTTGAAATTAGCATACTGAAAAACATATTAAAACAAAGAAGAATATAATAATGAAATCATTCTGATTAGTGTATAACTTTCAAAATGGAAAACAATTTGGGAAACAGGGGGATACATAAATATTGTGAATTTTACCTGCATTATTTTACTCCTATGAGTATGATCCAAAAGGATTTTGACAAGATAATAAAGTATGACTAACTCAGTGGTGAGTAAATGTGTATTCATTGCATTAGTTCCTACAGTTTATTCTTCAGTGGAAATATAGTTGTAAAGATGAAAGGGCATACTGGATTGAAAATAATGAATCCTAATGTTACACATAATCATTAATCTTCACTACAGTAACATTTTTTAGGAAATTTTAGAGTGTCACTTTATATTCAAAATTGGTGCTAAAACAGCTTATTAAGACACTATAACTCATTTTCAGCAGCAAAAAAATTTGAGCAATTCAAAGCCTTTTGCATGATTCTCCATACAATTATGGGAAGAGAAACATTATTTCCCTTCATTTTTTGCATTTCTGTGTAATTTGTAAGCATGTTTACTTATGTCTTTGCCTTTGTTTTTTTCTTTATATTTTTCTTAATTATATTGTATTTAATATAACAAGTGAATTTGTGAATATTGTCAAATAACTATTTTTTATCTTTTTAAACATAATAATGGATGACTATATGAGTGAAAGAAAAATGTTAATAAAACTATTTGTTCTCTGGGGACCATGCAATAAAAGTCATATGCTAAGACAGATTCTTATAAATTCCTCAAAGTAAAACCAAAAGATCAATTTGATGAGGTAGCTGCTCAATAGATACTGATGAATTTATAAGAAAAACCAGTGAATGTGTGTCAATTAAAAAGACAGTATAATGATTTTAATTTGTATAACTCAATACTTCAACTTTATTATAGAATAATAGTGTAGAGTTAAAATTTATTTTTAATTTTCTCATAACATAGCCAATATAATATCTACTTAAGAGTACTGGGTTATAAATTTTTATCAACGCTAAATGCTTGATCAGAAATTTCTTCACAGCAACTGTGACAACAATGTAGTATGTGACATGTATCAATAAACCAAACTTATTTGGACCTCTTTAAAGTATTAGTTTGCTTCCAGAGAGAGGGAAAGGCTTAAGATGTCATTCTTAATGAGATAGATATTATCAGAGACTGCAATTTATCTACTCCTAAAATGTTTACCAAGTCAATTTACCTCTTAACATTTAGATAGACTCAAGCTTTTCAGAAAGGAATAAGAATGGTTCCTCAACAACTACATCTTGACTTCTATCTAATCAAAGCATTTTCTAATTCAAATTGCGTTAAGTGGTGCACATCAGATGAGTTCATCTAGTCATTGAATGAGGCAAGCATCCCACTGAGGGTGAGCTGAGGAATCACTTAAAGCTTTTAACTATCAAGCTGTTTTCAGCCAATTCATTTTACATGACATCAATTATCATTTTCACAAGAGAGATTTCTCAATAGTATCTTTTTCTGGTGAGGTAGCATAAAAGGGGGAAAAATGATGATCTTCTTTCTCAGTCACATAAATCTCTGTACCTAACTCCCATCACATTCCCAACTATTCTACCTCAGTTCACTCTTAGTAATATTACAATATAGAATATTCTAGCTTGCAGAAAAGGATTGTGAAGTTTCCTTGAGTTTACAAATAAAATAGGGGCTTGTATATCCACATATGGACAAAAATAGATAACATAATTGAACACAGTAGCTCACTGCTTTAAAAACTATTGCTTATTTTATAATTACTGAAACAAACTCATTCTTAGGATATATTTCTGCATAATTCCTTGAAATAAAGCCATGTGTTAATATGCGATTTTTCTTAATTGACTGGGGTAGCATTGAAAGGCAGTCTAAGGCAACTGACTACTTTTTAAATTTATTTTTTAAAGGAACTATATTAAAGAAAGATCTAGTTCTATTTCAAGTTAGAACCTGAAGTTCCCAAACAGTATGTCACAAATACCGACAATTCTGTTTTACATTTCTCACACTAGAAATGTTTCCATTTTATTCAAGTAAAACACACTTGAGTTCTGACTAAGCTTAATTTTTTTGTTTTTCTAATAGTAAATAAACCCCTAATGATCATAATAGCAAGTCTCATATTTTTATTTATACTCCATGCTACTGGTCTTATAAAACTAGTTATTGTCTGTTGAGAATCTGGAATCTTGATTGTGTAACTAAATGACAGCTTCTACTGCAGACTGGGCTGAGATTTATAGGTGTGTCATAATTAGTCATTCTTCACAGCAATAGTGACAATATAGTATATTGATACTGTGAGACCTGAGTGACTCCATTTTAAAATTTTGGCCCCATTTTAGAGTAAAGGTGGCCTGGACATAAATTCTAGCTCTAAGAAAAACCACAAGATGCACTTTGGCCACCTTCCTGTGATAATGTCTAGCAGTCCCCTAGCAACTAGCCTAGCGACAGCTAATCGGTAGCTGCCTCAATGTCCCAGATGCTCTTCTCAATGGCCTGCAACAGCTAATCAGTAGTTACCCCAATACCCCAGTATCCCAGATGTTCTTTTCAATGACTTGAGCAGCCATTTGCAGTTCAGCACGCAAGGCCCAGCCAATTAGGTTTAAACTTTCAAAACTTGCTAAATGCTAGCCAATTGTGTGATTTGCATGTGATTTGAAACCCCGCGCCTTTTTGAAACCCCGCGCCTTGCTGTAACCTCTATAAAAACCCCTGGTGTTTTAGAGTCAGGGCTCTCAATCTTGACCCGCTGCATCGGTGACAGTTGAGAGTCCCTGCTCGAGCTTGAATAAACGACTCTCGTGTGTTTACATCGGAATTGGTTCCTTGGTGGTCTGTGGAGACCCCGTGGTCTGGGCACAACAGATATGTATTAATAAAATAAATTTATTTGGGCCTATTTAAAGTATTGGTTTGCTTCCAGAGAGATGGGAAGGCTTAAGATGTCATTCTGAATGAGATAGATATTACCAGAGACTGCAATTTATCTACTCCTAAAATGTTTACCCAGTCCATTTACCTCTTAACATTAACATTGAGGAGGATAACAGACACTAACAGAGACATTCTGCCAGAACAATGAATACAGTTGATATTTAAGGAGAAATAGACTTGAACAGGTAGCACTGATGACCTACTGATATCCATATAATTCACAGCATTCCTCACCATAGCTCTCACAAGGAAAAAAAAAAAGTGATTAAAGTGCGAACAGTATCTGTGTGCTAATGTATGTGTGTGTGTGTGTGTATGTATCTGTGTGATTCATTGACAGATATTTATTGACTACTTTATATGAAAGATTTTAAAGACAATATGAATATAGAGTTATAATCTTCAAGAAAATTACATATAAGAAGAAAGATCAAATATATGTATTATTATATCACATTATGATAAGCATGTTTATGACATTTATGACATGAAAGAAGAATATAATTTACGGGCTCACATTGGGAGTTAATAATAGAACATTAGGTCAAGGAGATGGACTTCAAAGATAAGAAAATTAACTAATAATGAAACAGCATGTATTTAAAATAATGGGATATGATTATATTCAATACTATTATTTAGAAGTTCAGCTAAATAGATCAATTTCTCATGATTAAAAAGATTGTCCTTTTCCCATTGTTAGTATCTTTGTTGAAAATCATTTGACCATGTAAGTAAGAATTTATTCCTACTCTTTCTTCTTATTGTATTGGCCTATATTTCTGTCTTTCATGACAGGAGTCTATTATTTTCAGTATGGTAGCATATGGAAATTAGAAAGTGTAACACTTCTAAATTTATAGTTTTTCAAAGTTGTTTTGCTAACAGGGCCCCTTGAGATCTTACATGAATTTTACTCTCTGGAAAAAGGACATTGCCAACAAAACTGAATATTTACAAACAAAAGGTTATCTAATGCCATACACAAAAATTAACCACAAATTAATCTATGACATATATATGTAAAATCAAAATTATACATTTTTTAGAAAAAAGCTGCTACTTATCTTTCCTATTGCTGAGTCAAAATACTTGACACCTAAACTTAAAGGGAGTGATGTTACATTTAACTCATAGTTTCAGAGGTTCCAGTCCATAGTTAGCTGGCTCTTAGGCAGGAATAGCATGTTGGATAACTATGGTAGAGCAATGCTGCTCCTCCGTTCCTGGCAGTTGGGAAGCAGAGCTCAGGGGAGGAGCACTAGTGAGAGGTCTACCCTCCAAAGGCACACATTCACGGTGAGATCTCTCCCACCAACCAGGCCCCTGCTCCTAACAGCACACTTACCTATGAATATTAGTGAATTAATCATCATGAGCACTTACACCTGCACATTGTACCCCCGGATACTGTCACTTCTCCAGGGTTCACTTCATCCAGTCAAGATAAAAGTTAAGATTAACTGGCACAAGAGCAATGGTAAAAGCTTAAAACATTATATTTATATTTCTTACCTATAACATCAAAACAAAGCAACCAATAAAAACTGAATTGAATTTTATTGAGATTAATAATTCTGTTCATCAATGAAAATGATCAAGAGTGAAAAGACAACTTACAATGGAAAAAAATATTTGCAAATTGTGTATCTGATAAAGGACTAGCAACCAAGATATACTTAAAGAAAATATAGGGACATCTAAAAATCATCAAGAAGATTATCTTTTGTATAATGGGCAGATGATAGACACATAAAATGAATTTACTCTTAGATGATATACAAATATCCACAAGATCATCAAGATTTTCCTACTAGATTGCACCCATTAATGTGGCTATTTGAAGCAAAAAGAAGAACCAAATACAAAATGACTACAATTTTTTGAGGGTGTGGAGAAATTAGACCTCTTATGTATTTCAGGTGGAAATGTAAATGGGCTATCACTGTTCAAAAGAGAAAGTGGCTGTGTAGCTGGGTGTGGTGGTGCGAGTCTATAATCCCAGCCCTCTGGGAGACTGAGGCAAAAGAATTGTGAGTTTGAACCCATGGGCAATTTAAGGACTTAGGAAGACACCATCTCAAAAAGAAACACACAAACAAACAAATGCAATAGTGGCTGTGGTGGTTAAGCTTAATTATGCCAACTTGATTGGCATGGATGCCATATAGTTTAGTATAACATATTTCTGAGTGCCTGAGTAAGTCATGGAGGCATGACTTTGATTGTTATTTATGGTTCCTGCCCCTCCCTCTCTTGCATTCATCCTTTGTTCTGCCACCATGAAGTAAATATTGTGCCATGCTGCACACTTCCACCATGTAGTTTCAGTCTTGCAGTCTGCTAACCATGAACTGAATCCTCTGAAAGTGTAAGGCAAATAAAAGATGTCCTCTTTTAAATTGTGAGTGTGAGCATACGGATCCAAGAAATGGGAAAGCTAACTAACATAGAAAATTGACAGTGGTGCCACCACCTGCCTTGCAAGCACAAGGTCCTGAGTTCCATCCCTAATACCAAAAAAAAAAAGAAAAGAAAATTGATACCAGGCCTGGAGTGATCGCTATGTCTATACCAAACTATATAGTTCTGAAGCCTTTGGTTGTCTGGGAATTTGTTTGTTTGCTTGCTTATTTTCCTTTATTAGTCTATGTTTGCTGTACATAATGATTACAGTCATCATCTGGAGTTGGTACATGTACATGACACATATCAATTCTCTTTACTTTCCCTTTCTCCCATTCTCTCAGAAACTTTTAAAAGTGTTTTGCAGAAGGAGTATCAAAACTTCAGAGATTCAGGATAGAAAAGTCCTAGCATGTTATCAGCAGAGCCTGTTGTGTGATTCTGATCGGGCTCAGACCAGAGTAGTGATAGCAGTGCTGGCCAATAAGGCTGTGCTCATAAGGTTTGAGTTGAGAATGAGAATTGTCTTGTGAGTTGGAGTAGCAGCTCATGTTGTCTACATTTTGCACATTTTCTGAAATTCTTCAGGAGGCTGAGTTTAAAATTTACAGAATAATTGATCTGATGAAAGAAATTACAAAGCAGTCCAATAATCAGATTGTGCCATAGTTACTACTGCCAGCTTTCAGTCAAATTTATATTGATAACTGAGCAAAAAACAAAGTAGAAAAAAATTGAAATATTTAAAATTTGAATGAAAAGAATCATATATAAACTGGGGCCAAAGGAGATATTGTTGGTAACAAGATTAGTGTCATTAAAAAGAAAACCCTTTGTACAGGAAGAAGAACAAAGATCGCTGAGGGCTCACAGTATCAGGTATAACCAATCCATTGAAAGTTCAAAGGTGCAAAAAGTGTAAACTTTCCATTTGAGAGTCACTGGACCCATACTCAAGAAGGCCCTTCTAGGGAATCTGTTGCCTGTGATTCATTTCACCATGTTCTACCATCTAGGCACTGAGAAGCTGCTGCAGCCATGATCAAAGGTATCTGCTCACTGCTCACACTGGCAGAAGAAATCTGTGTCACCCACATGATGCTCATTTTACTGACATGCAGAATACAGAAGTTGTGGTGTCAGAAAAACCTCCATCTAGATTTTATAGGAAGGCATGAAAGAACAGAAAATGTCCCTCTGAGAGAGCTGGCTGTGAATCTATGAAAATGGAGCCAAATTTGCAGTGGAGACCCCAGGAAGTATGAGATTTCACAAATGTGGTACCTCTCTTGAGGAAAACTGCAAATGGTGAGCAAGGACAGTCCAAGAGAAAGGCTGCAACCATCAAAGCCATAGGGATGGCATTGCCCAAGCCCTCTGGAGCTCACATCTCATCACCTAATGGCCCCAATGCCAGACATATAGCTGCTACAGGACTTAATGTTTTCTTTGTTGGCTTTTGGTTTCATTTTGGTCCTATTATTTTTCTATCCCTTCGTTCATCCTGTGACATTTTAACATGGGATTATACAACTTATTTTGTAGAGGTTCACAGTTAGAGTTTCCTTGTGTCTCAAAAAAACATTGACTTGGAGTTAAGAAAAATGCTGGAACTATCAAGACATTGAAAGAAAGATTACTGTCTTCTAGATTGTACACAAGATAGATATAATGTATTAGGTGGAATCATTAACTGATCTTTATTTGGAGATTAAGTGTGATATAATGAGATGCTGTAGGGTGTCCAGTTGACAAGGGGTGTATTGTGGTTGAGCTTAATTGTATCTACTAGACTCTCTTGGAAGCCAGCTGTTAGTAAAACACATTTCTAAGTGCATTAGTAGGTCATGAAGCACGACTTTGGATACTAAAAGGGTCCCTGGTCCTTCCTTTCTCATATTCTTCTCCTCCTCTACTTCCCAGCAGCCATGAGGCAGAACCATTGCTCTGTCACTCCCTTCTACCATGACAGTTCCACCTTGGAGCCAGCAGACAATGGACTTAAGTCCTCTAAAACAGTAAGCCAAGCAGCCCCTTTACTCCTTTAAGTTATAGGTGTCAGATATTTGTCCCAGCGAAGCAAAGCTGATTAATATAGTGGCTCCTTGAAAACTTAAAACATAGCCTCACTATTTAACTCAGCAATTCTACTTCTGGGAATATGTGTAAAAAATGGAAAGTAAGATTTAAATAGATAGTTGTACATAATATTCACTACAGGCTTATTCACAATAGCCAAAAGGTGCAGTTATCACTAATGTCCATTGTGACTAGAAAGTAAAATGTAGTTTAAAAATAATGGAATATAACTCAGCCTAAAAATGGAATGAAATTCTGATATATGGTACAATATATATGAGTCTTAAAGACATTGTATTTAAATAAACCATAATTAATTATTTCAATAATTAAGTTAATTAAAATAAACCATATAAAAATAGTACATTTTGAACTATTTTATTTACATAAAATAACTAAAATACTGAAATTCATAAAAACCAAAAATAATAGTTATTAGAGACTGGTGGAGAGAAAACAGAAGGTTATTGTTTAATAAAGAGCTTCTGTTTGGAATAATGCAAAATTCTGGAGTAAGATAATTGTGATGATCAATACAAAGATGATACAACAATATAAATGTACTTCCTGCCACTAAACTATACCCTTACAAATGTTACAATGATAATTTTTGCTTTCTGAATTATTTTATAATGAATTTTTAAATATGTGGATTGAGTGTGATGATAAATATGGAGACCTCAAAAAACTAGTATTAGAGGTCCAATTTGACCCAGCTATTCCACTGCTGGATATCTTCCCAAAAGATTTTAAAGAATCATACCACAGTGATATATGTGCATCCATGTTTATACCGGCACAATTGGAATAGCTAAAACTTGGAAACAGCCCAATTCCCCATCAACTGGAGACTGGAACAAGAAGGTGTGGTTTTATTATAAAATGGAATACTACTCAGCCATAAAGAATGAGAAACTAGAGACATTTATAGCTAAATGGATGCACATTGAGGACATACTCTTAAGTGAAATAAATAGGACACACATGTGTAAATACTGAATATTTTCTCTGGTGTGAGAAACTGAAAGTGTAAATAAAATTCAAAATGTATAATGGACAATGGGAAACAGGAAGAAAAGGTCTAAAGGGGAGGAGGAAGTGAAAGGTATGGGGAAAAGAAAGAAGGGAAGAAGAAAAATATGACAAAAGGAAAAAAATGGAAACAAAGTCTTTGCAAATAGGGAGTGGTGAAAGGGTTGAAGGGAGGGCAGGGGAATGTGGAAAAAATAAGGACCAAGATACATCATGTAAACATACAAATTCCCAATGATGAATGTCATCATATTGTATACCTAAAATGTACCAATAAACTTCATGGAAAAAAAAGAAGTAATTTCATATGCAAATTATGTGAAAGCAGCCCAATCTAATAAACCTGGAACTCTAAAAAATAAATAAATAAATAAATAAATAAATAAATAAATAAATAAATAAGTGGGGTGAGGTAGTTTCTGAGTTCCCCGAATTTAGAAATTCATTCACTTCTCGTGGCCTCTTTTTCATAGTACATTTATTAATTTGACAGAAATCACTTCATAAATCCCAAATTCCAGTTCCAATGTACATGTACCTGATTTTAAAAGAACTAAAACGTTGTAAATAAATAAGTGCTATTATCTCAGATATGGCTTAAACATTATGTCATCTCTCCTTAGAAAAGTGAATATTATCTTTAAATTCTCCCTTCACTATGTTACTACAGAAAATAAATGAACTCTTGGGAAGATGTACACATAAAAAATTAGAAGAGCAGCATATTTCAGAACTCAATAAAATTTTTTTCCAGTAGCAAATTTGAGTGGTATCATTTATGACTATTATTCTTGATAACATCTTATATTGGAGAATTTGACCTCTATCCAAGTGTAAAGGCAACAATACTGCTTGATAATGTGTCACTATTATGAAAAAATCTCCAAATATAGGGAAATATGCCACTGCTCCATGATTTTTCTGAGTGAGTACATACTTGTACTAAAATATTAAAACACAAATTTGAATTATATAGTCCCATGAGGTAATATCATAATGTAGACTGAAATAAATTGCAACAAAAGACACTGAAGATTGCTTACAATAGTTTCACATTGTAGAAATGCATAAAATATTAAAGTTTGGATAAATAAAAAATATTGAAGCATATAATTTATAATAGTTAGAAATAAACAGACTTGACAGCAAATTTCATACATGCTTATACAGAATTGAGGTGATTATCACCATTTTTTATTAAAAATATCTAAGGATTCCATAATTTGGATTGCATAATAGGATAATTTTTATTCCTTCTCCACAGTTATATAATTCCATGTGATGTTTTTATTTTATCTCCCTGGATTTATTTTTTTTTTTTCATTTTACAGTTTTTCTTCTTTATTCATAGAAGTAAATTAAGCATTTTCAGGTTGTATGACATTTTCGGAGAAAAGAAGTAATAAATTCATTTTTAGAAACATAATGTTCTAAATCTGAAATATATTAAGATTTCATGATTATTACCTATTTCAAGAATTTAGAGTTATTAGTTACCAGGATTATTGAGGTTAAATAAACCTTCATTTGGCAAGATTATTTGTGCTGGGTTTTGTATTTATAACTGATATAACCATTATTGATTTAGTGTACTGAATGTAATATATATTTCTACTTTTTATGTTTACAATTTTTTCCAAAAATTTGAATGCTTATCTTTGGGGGAAGGGTTCTAAGTTGGTTGACAAAAAACACAAAACTAGCCTTTAAAAATAGACTGCTTTTATTGTAGAATTGTGAATTCATATATAAAAAGTCAGGATAATTTGCAATTTGATGATTTGAACATGCAGCTGGAATGATAATGATATTTGAACTGAGCACTTCCTTTCTTCCCATTCTGAAGTATCATCAAATAGTGCTATTAGTAGATTTTTCATAGGATGGTCTAGACCTGACATCAGCCCAAGGAGTGGGTGATACCTAAGGACAGATCACATTGAGTTTTTCCCAGTCTGTTCTCTTTCTTGGTAGCCCAACCTCATGATGCAGGGTGTACTTGTTTCCTCCTTTTGCTTGGCCCAAACTTACTCTACAGAGCCTGGTTCTTTTATACCTTTAATAAAACGTTGCTACTGTTTGCACATGTCTTCATCAATTCATTAGTCAAGACAGAAAGAACCTAGAAAACCCCTCCAGAAGACTCCAACATTCCAAAACATGCTGATACATTAGGCTTGGCCAGGCAGGAGAAAAGAATTACTACAATTTAATGTGGACAGAACACACTGTTATTGGATACTAAGCCCTGTGAAAGATACTTTAAATTTGGACAACAGCACTCCCAACTTCAAGCCAAATCAACAGACATCGAGGGCTGGGGATTTAGCTCAGTGGCTTTGCCACCTGCTGCATAAGAGCAAGGACCCGAGTTCAATCCCCAGTACCAAAAAAAAAAAAAAGACAAATCAACAGACATTGAAAGAATAAGCTTCACAGTGCAGAGGAGGAGGTTTTCTGGTGGCTATACCACCACTCCCAGTGCAGAGGAGGAGGCTTCCAGGCCACAGAACCACTGCTCCCAGCCCAGAGGAGGTGAGCTGCCCAGAAGCCAGTAGCAACCACTCCGCAACATTGAAATGAGTAGACACATAAACAAGTCTCAAATCCAGAATTTGAGATCACGTACAGCAACCCTAAAGTGAAACAAGATGGGAAACTCTGATACTCAACCACTTGGACTCCCTGAATTGGCAGCAAAAGAGGATTTGGAAAAAAATGAAATCAGAAATAATTTCTCAGATAACAGCAGAGATTGTGCTCACAGTGCAAGACATGATTAATAAATCTAGAGAGGAGCTGAGGAACATGATGGAATCCCAAAGTAGGAGACAAATGGAATCCATAAAACAGACGCAAACAGATTTCTAGGAGATTAAAAACTGCATTCAAAGTCTACACAGCAGAATGAGCCAATGAGAGGACAGAATTTCAGATATAGAAGATAAGATTGCAATTAGTGACCACGAAAAGAAAAATTGCTTTAAAATTGTAAGGGACCATGAGAAATCAATCCAGCAGCTGCTAGACAATGCAAAGAAGAATAACATAAGACTAATTGGAGTCTATGAAGAAACAGGAGGGAATGCAGATGACATAAAAAAAAAATCACAGAAGTAATGGTAGAAAACTTCCCAAGCAGGGGAAAAGAACTAGACATACAGATAAGTGAGGCACATAGGACTCCAACTAGCCTTGATCAAAAAAAAAAAAAAACAACAACTATGCATAGGCATATAATTGTTAAGATTCCAGAAACCAAATAGAAGAACAAAGTTCTACAAACAGTTAGAGAAAAGAAACAAAGCATGTACAAAGGAAAGCATATCAGAATCACAACAGACTTCTCAACACAAACCATCAAGGCAAGAAGAGCTTGGAGTGATTTATTCTGAGCCCTAAAGAAAAACAGCTTCCAACCCAGATTAAAATACTATCTTATCTAGTTTCTACAAAACTGTCTTTCAAAATTGATAGAGAAATAAATTACTTTCACGAAAAAGAGCACCTGAGGAACTTTCTGAATACCAAACTAGCACTCCAAAAAATTGTAGACAATATCCTAAGAAAAGACAATGAGGATCACAACACGAGGAAGAAAAACAGGATGAATCTGTTGGGTGCAACAAGAAATTAAATGTGAAGGGGGAGAATCCAACAAAAAGAAAAAATCATGACAATAAGTCAATACATATCAGTTAAAACCATCAATGTTAATGGTCTCAACTCACCAATCAAAAGAAATAGACTGGCAGAATGGGTCAAGAAGCAAGATCCAACAATATGTTGCATACTAGAAACACACTTAATTCAAAAAGAAATTCATAGACTGAAAGTTAAGGAGTGGAAAACAATACTCCATGTGACAGGAACCTGAAAAAAAGCAGGAGTAGCTATCATCTTTGCAGATGAAGTGGATTTCAAACCAACAAGGATTAAGAGAGACAAAGAAGGACACTATATCCTTGAAAAAGGAACAACCTAAGATGAAGAGGTGACAATCATAAATATTTATGCACCAAACAATAGTGCACACAACTATATAAAACAAATACTAATGGACATGAAAAACCATATAAGCACTAATATGATAGTAGTGGGGGACCTCAATACTCCATTGCCACAAATAGATAGATCAACTAGAAAAAAACAAGCAATGAAATATTAGAACTCAATCAAACTCTTGAACACATGAACTTAACAGATGTTTTCAGAGTGTTTCATCCCACAAAATAAGAATACACATTCTTTTCAGCTGCATACACTTCATTCTCCAAAATAGACTACATTCTTGCTCATAGAACATATTTAGGTAAGTGCGAAGGAATTGATGTTATCCCCTGTATATTATCAGAGCATAGTGCGATGAAATTGGAGATCAACAGCAAAAGAAAGGACAAAAATTTCATATACACATGGAAATTGAACAACACACTTCTGAATAACCATTGGAAATTAAATTTTCCACAGAGGAAATTAGAGAAGAAACCAGACAGTTCCTTCAAATAATTGACAATGACAATACAACATATCAGAATCTATGGGACAAAATGAAAGGAGTCTTACTAGGGAAATTCATAGCAGTGAATACTCATATTAGGAAAACAAAGTGAGCCCAATTAAACAACCTGATGCTGAACCTCAAGCTTCTAGAAAGAGAAGAGCAGGATAAACCCAAAGCTCATAAAAGGGAGGAAATTATAAAGATCAGGACAAAAATCAATGCAGTGGGACTAAGAAAGCAATACAAAAAATCAATGAACCTAAGTGTTGGTTCTTTGAAAGAATAAACAAAATTGACACACCCTTAGCCAACCTTATCAGAAAAAGGAAAGAATAGGACCAAATCCATACAATTAGGAATGAAAAGGGTGAACTTACAACAGACAAAGCAGAAATCCAGAGAATCATTAATACCTACTTCCAAAACCTATATGCCAATAAGATGGAAAACACAGAAGAAATGGACAGATTCCTAGACATGTATGAATTACCAAGTTGAATGAAGAAGACCTAAAAATTCTAAACAACCCAATATCAATCAGTGAAAATGAAAACATATTTAAAAACTTGCCAACCAAGAAAAGCCCAGGTCCTGATGTCTTCACCACTGAATTCTACAAGACATTTAGAGAGGAACTACTACCACTACAGTTTAAACTCTTCAATGAAATTGAAAGTGAAACAATACTCCTGAAATCATTCCTGGAAGCAAACATCATCTTGATCCCCAAAGTAGAGAAAGACCCAACCAAAAAAGAGAACTATAGGCCAATCTCACTAATGAACATAGATGTAAAAATCCTTAATGAGATACTGGGAAACAGAATACAGAAGATCGTACATTGTGACCAGGTGGGATTCATCCCAGGGATGCAGGGATGGTTCAACACACACAAATGAATTGATATAATACACTATATCAATTGAGCCAGGGACAAAAACCAAATGATCATCTCAATAGATGCAGAAAAAGCATTTGACAAAATCCAACACACATTTAGGGTAAAAACCCTACAAAAAATCAGAGTAGACCGCCTCTACCTCAATCTGATAAAAGCCATCTATGAAAAGCCAACAGCCAATATCATACTAAATTGTCAGAAACTGAAATCCTTCACACTAAAATCAGGAACAAGACAAGGATGTCCACTATTACCACTCCTGTTCAATACAGTTTTGGAAACATTAGCCATGGCAATTAGACAAGAGAAAGAAATAAAAGGAATAAAGATAGGAAATGAAGAAGTCAAATTGTCATTATTTGCAGATGACATGATACTCTACATAGAAGACCCCAAGAACTCCACCAAAAGTCTTAATAACCAAATTCAGTAAAGTAGCTGGAAAAACGTCAACACACAAAAATCAATAGCTTTCCTCTACATGAACAACTGACTCACTGAGAGAAAAATAGGACAAACAATTCCTTTCACAGTAGCATCCAAAAAACTGAAATACCTAGGAATCAACCTAACAAAAGAAATCAAAGCCCTCTTCTCTGGAAACTACAGCATTTTGAAAAACAATATTGAAGGGGATATCATAAAATGGAAAGACATCCCTTGCTCCTGGGTAGGAAGGATCAATATAGTGAAAATGGCTATACTGCCAAAATTGCTATATAGATTAAATGCAATCCCAGTTGAAATCCCAGCAGCATACTTCATGGACCTTGAGAAAACAATCAAAAAATTCATTTGGAACAAGAACAGACCCAGAATAGCAAAAGCAATTCTAGGTAACAGAGACATGGCAGGGGGTATTACAACCCCCAATTTGAAACTACACTACAAAGCTACTGTGATAAAAACAGCATAGTACTGGCAAAGAAATGGGTCTGAAGACCAGTGGAACAGATTAGAAGATGCAGAAACAACTCCGAACACACTCAGCAGCCTCATCTTTGACAAAGGAGCCAAACACCCTCGCTGGAGGAAAGATAATCTCTTTAATAAATGGTGCTGGACAAATTGTGTTTTAACTGGCCAAAGACAAAAACTAGACCATTATCTTTCACCATGCACTAAACTAAAATTGAAATGGATTAAAGATCTAAATATAAAAACATATACGCTGAACCGGCTGGAACAGAGTTTAGGTAGAACTCTTGAAGATATTGGGGTAGGAAAAGACTTTATGAACAAAACCTCAGGTGCTGGTGAACTAGCACAAACAATCAATAAGTGGGATCTCTTTTTACTAAAAACCTTTTGCACAGCAAGAGAAATCACCAGCAGTGTGAAGAGACAACCCACAATGTGGGAAAAAATTTTCGCCAGTGGTCTCTCAAACAAAGGTCTATTTTCTCGAATCTATAAAGAACTTAAAAAAATTAGACCTCCCAAATTGAAAAGCCCAATGCAAAAATGGGCATCTGAAATGAAAAGACATTTCTCATACAAAGAAGTAGACTTGGCAAATAAACATATGAAAAAATGTTCAACATCACTGATCATTCAAGAGGTGCAAATGAAAACAACACTGAGATTCCATCTCACTGCAGAAAGGATGGCTGCTATCATGAAATCAACCAACAGCAAAAACTGGCAGGGCTGTGGGGAAAGAGGAACACTGCTCCACTGCTGGTAAGAGTGTAGACTCATGCAAGCACTGTGGAAATCAGTATGGAGATACCTCAAAGAACTAGGACTGGAAGTCCCATTTGACCCAGCTCTTCCCCTGCTGGGGATTTTCCCCAAAGAATTAAAAGAATCATACCACAGTGATATATGTGCACCCATGTTCATAGCAGTACAGTTTGTAATAGCTAAACCTTGGAAACAGCCCAAATGCCCATCAACTGGAGACTGGATCAAGAAAATGTTTTTTTTTATAAAATGGAGTACCACTCAGCCATCAAATATGAGAAATTAGAGACATTTATAGCTAAGTGGATGCACATTGAGGCAATAGTCTAAAGTGAAATAAATAGGACACACGTGTAAATACTGAGTAATTTCTCTAGAGTGAAAAACTGAAAGTGTAAATATGGACTAAAAGGTATAATAGATAATCTGAAATAGGAAGAAAAGGGGCAAAGAGGAGGGGGAAATGAGAGGGTTAGGGGAAAGGAAAGAAGGGAATGGAATTAATATGAGAAAATGAAAAAATGGAAACAAAGTCTTTGTAAATAGGGAGGGATCGAGGGGTTCAAGGGAGGGCAGAGGAAGGGGGAAAAATAAGAACCAAGAGAGTATATAAAGGTGCATATCTCCAATGATGAATGTCATTATACTGTACGCCTAAAATGTACCAATAAAAGGATACACAAAAAAAAGAATTTTTTTGTTACTGTTGATTGAACTCAGGACCTTGTGTTTGCGAGGCACGTGGCAGAACCACTGAGCTAAATCCCCAGCCCAATAAGTATATACTTGAAATCTTTGAAAAACAAACAACAAAATAATAGCCTTCTTGTACTCAAATAACAGACTGACTGAGAGAGAAATTAGGGAAACAATTCCTTTTACAATAGCATCCAAAAAAATGAAGTATCTAGGAATCAATCTGACAAAGGAAGCAAAAGACCTCTACACTGAAAACTACAGCACTCTGAAAAAAGATATTAAAGAGGATATAAGAAAATGGACAGACATACCTTGCTCCTGGGTAAGAAGAACCAATATAGTGAAAATGGCCATACTTCCAAAACTACTATATAGATTTAATGCAATGTCGACTGAAATTCCAACAATATACTTCACAGAACTAGAGAAAACAATCCAAAAATTCATTTGGAACCAGAAGAGACCTAGAATAGCAAAAGTAATTCTAAGCAACAGACACATGGCAGGGGTATCACAATTCCCAACTTGAAACTTTACTACAAATCTACTGTGATAAAAACAGCATGGTACTGGCAAAAGAACAGACCTGAGGATCAGTGGAATAGTTTAGAAGATCCAGAAACAACTCCAGACATATTCAGCCACCTCATCTTTAACAAAGGAGCCAACCACCATCACTGAAGGAAAGATAGCCTATTGATTGATTGATTGATTTTTTCGTACCAGGGTTCAAACTTGGGTCCTTGAGCTTGTGCAGCAGGTATCGAAACCACTGAGCTAAATTCCCGGCCCAAGATAGCCTATTTAATAAATGGTGTTGGAAAAACTGGATTTCAACCTGCCAAAGATTCAAACTAGACCCATATCGATAACCATGCACTAAATTAAGATTGAAGTGGATTAAAGATCTAAATATTAAAACAGAAACACGAAACTTGGTGGAAGATGTTAGGTAGAACTCTGAAAGACATTGGCACAGGAAAAGACTTTATGAACAAAACCTCAGTAGAATAAGAACTAGCACAAAAAATCAACAACTGATCTCATCTTATTAAAAAGCTTCTGCACTGCAAGAGAAACCACCAACAGATCTGAGAGAAAACCTACAATGTGGGAAAAAACTTTTAGCAGCTGTACATCAGACAAAGGACTACTATCTAGAATATATAAAGAACTGAAAAAAAAATCAGACGCCCCAAATTCAAAGACCCAATTCAAAAATAGGCATCTGAAATGAACAGACATTTCTCAGGCAAAGAATTAAAAGCAGCAAATAAATATATGAAAAACGATCAATAGCACTGATCATTAGAGAGATGCAGAAGAAAGCAACACTGAGATTCCACCTTACCCCAGAAAGAATGGCTGCTATCAAGAAATCAACCAATAGGGCTGGGGATTTAGCTCAGTGGTTTCGTAGCCTACTGCACAAGCGCAAGGACCCAAATTCAATCCCCGGTCCCCCCCTACCAAAAAAAAAAAAAAAGAAGAAATCAACCAATAACAAATGCTGACAGGGTTGTGGGGAGCAAGGAACCCGTCTCCATTGCTGGTGGGAGTGCAGGCTGGTTCAACCACTATGGAAATCAGTATGGAGATGCCTCAAAGAACTAGGACTAGAGGTCCCATTTGACCCATCTATTCCCCTGCTGGGTATCTTCCCAAAATAATTAAAAGAATCATACCACAGCAATATATGTGCATCCATGTTTATAGCAGTACAGTTTGTAATAGCTAAAACTTGGAGACAGCCAAAGTGCCCATCAGCTGGAAACTGGATAAAGAAGATGTGATTTTTTTATGAAATGGAGTACTACTCAGCCATAAAGAATGAGAAACTAGAGTCATTTATAGCTAAATGTATACATATCGAGACCATACTCAAGTGAAATAAATAGGACACACATGTGTAAATACTGAATAGTTTCTCTAGTGTGAGAAACTGAAAGTGCAAATAAGGGTTAAAGTGATTAAAATGAATAATTAATAATTTGAAATAGGAAGAAAATGTCCAAAGGGGTAAGAGTTGTGGGAGGGGAAGGGGAAAGGAAAGAAGGGAAAGGAAAAACTATGAGAAAAGTAAAAAAAATGAAATGAAGTCTATGTAAATAGGGAACGGTGGAGGGTTTGAAGGGTGCACAGTTAATGGGGAAAACATAACCAAGATACATCATGTATAGGTACAAGCACCCAATGATAAATGTAAATGTGTAGTATACCTAAAATGTACCAATAAAAGAATTTAAGAATTAAAAAAAAGAAACATTTTCTTTATTCTTTCCTGGAGGCTACCAAACTCCATTTGTCATACAAATGGAACAAATGACAAATGTGCTGGATTTCTTTTACCAGGATCCACAAGATCAACCTTGTAAACAGCTTATAACTGCTAAACGACAATACAACTTCTCTGTTGGGATTTTGAAGTCCCCTGGACCTTCTCTTTATCCTCTTTATGGGAGGCTATTATTAGTTCCCCCCAGTGGAAACCCTTGTTGGCCATATTCATAGAAATTCTGCTGACTTTATAATTTGGCCCCTGTATTCTTAACTTTTTTTTGGCTTTTCCAGACTCAAAGCTATACAGCTACCAAGATGACAATGTCTGGCACCTATCAAAGACCTTTATATAGACCCTCTGTAGAGTAACTCTAACTGCTGATCATAACTACAACCCTCTTTAGCTGGAAGTAGCCAGAATGGTCTTCACCCTTTGCCCCCTCACTGCAGTTAGGGGTACTTCTTCAGAGGGGGGAATATTGCAGATAGGTAAGTTAGTTAGATATCTTGTAGGGAGTTAGACAGGGGCACCCCACGAGGAGCCAACATGGAGGACAGTCAAGGAGCCAACATGGAGGACAATCAAGACACATTCACTGAAGGCCAGAATTGTAAAAGGAGAGAGAAACTATACACCCTTGTGCTTACCCTGGGGATAAATAGCAGTGATTGATATTCTAAACAGGTATCTCCTGGGCGGGGGTTGGGAGGGTGGGGGGTGTCAAGATCTTAACCCAGCCTCTCCAGGAAATATCCCTGACCGCCACCCTTACTGAAAATCCTTGTACACTTGCTGCACGACTTGCTCCCCCCTTTAATCAATGTTACTTGGGTGACTGTACTTGTAATCTTATGGGTTGGTCATGGTTTTGTACCACCTCATGCCCACCTTGTAAATTTCCATTGGATCTTATAGTTTTGTCCCACTTTGTACCCACCTCACCACATGGCTTTGCTGTATAAAACATCTTTGAAAAGTGGGGTGAGTGGGCAACCCACTTTCTGGTTCCCCTTCTGTCTCTGTTAGGCAGAAGCTTTCTTTCTCCCAATAAAGTTTTCCTGCTCTAAAAAAAAAAGAAAAAAAGAAATCTGCAAGTTGAGCTAACTCATTTTCTGTTGGCAATCACACAATGCCAAAGACTTGGGAAAGTTACAAAGAAAGAAAGGTTTAATTTGGCTCATCTAAAGTTTCAAGGTTGAGGGGAAGCATCTAGTGATGGTCTCCTCACTGGAAATGTCTTCGACCCTGTAAGGCTTCACATGGCAAGAAACAGAAAACGTTCACTTATCTCTCTCTTCTTTTATGGTCTCTCTCTTCTTTAAAGCAACCAGGATTCAATTATGATGAGCCCACCCTAATGATTATCCAAATCTAATCATCTACCTATTGAGACACCTGTAAACACCAAAGTCAAGCAAAATTTTCACCTACTTAATTAAATTAAAATTCATCACACAAACCACAGGGTACTCTCTCAGGCCATATCCAAATCATGGCATAAACATATATATTTCCATAGCTTTTTAAAATGCATTATTCTTACCTATTATTTATATCTGACCTTCCAATTGGCAGCAAATTACAAATGAATTTATTTCCCAGGTAGCACTCAAGGAGTGTGTTTTATATTCCCACTTAAATTAAAGAGTCTGACTTACATTGCAAGGAGCTCCTTTGATGACTCATGTGGACAGCTGGTATGTGGACCTTAACTCCTGATAGGACTTAATTAACTTGAAGTTTATGAGATTTGGGAGACCTCAAGTCTATACCAGACTCGTGGGTCCTGTAGAGTCTTTTCAGGGATCCTTTCCAGGTTCTTTGTGTTATGAATAAAGAGACAAGAAATGCAAGAAAAAGTAATGAGATTTTACATTTATTAAAGGTAAGAAAAGAAGTACACTCAGCAGAGCGAGAGAAGACCATTAGGAGAAAATCACAGTGGCCAGAGGTTAACAGTGGGTGTTTTTTGTTTATCTTGTTCTTCAGCCTAATGTCTTGTCTAGACCATGCTATCAAAAACCTGCTAGATGTTCAGCCAGAAGAATTGAAGATAGCAGTACTGTATCTGATTGGTGCCAGGTTAAAAGTTTGGAAATTGTGTTCTGTACCTGTGTCTTGGATCTCTGTGATTGACAGGTAACACCCTCTTGTCCAGCCAGGTTGCCCCACCTTAATCTCCTGCCTCCAGGTACAATCTGGCTGCAAGGAAACACTTTACTGCCCCAATTATCCTTGTTGCCCAGGTCTGGCCTGAAAACATTTGATGTTATTATAAGGCAACTCATGATTCTGAGGCAATACAGTCCCCAGAAGTATTAGTTATTTCATTATAGTGGATAATCTAGTTAACTGCATGTCATAGTTGTAGAAAAGGCTGTACATGTTTTTATTTGTTTATATGTTTGAAGACTACCAAGTTTTAAACTAACTCAATGATTGAAAATTTCATCATTCTTTACCAACTAATTATATTCTTGATTTATAATATAAATAATTGGTGACTTAAAATTAAAGAACACAATTACATCCATAGTCAAATAATAAGGTAAAAGTTGACAAAATATTCTCCAAAGAGAAAGAAAGCCCCAAATATATCAGGGATATACTATATATAAACCTCTCATGTTAAAGTATAAAAATGCCAGGTGTGTAATATGCTATGCCTTTGATTGGCATCTGAGTCAACCTTAGTTGTTTGGAATAGATAAATCCATAATTACTCAATGCATATGTAATCCACCAAACCAAATAGTTTCTTCTACTGCTAGACATATAATTTTATAGAAATATTTAACTTACCAGATTAAAGAAGTTTTAAAAAATCTTCAATAATGTACTGCCCAAGCTATTTATCAAGGAGAAAATAATAGAAGCTTAGACAAAAGTCTCCAAATCTCATCATCATTCACAGTATTATAACATAATATTATTTTAAAATGTAATATAGTAGGGTTTATTTTTCAATATTAATAGCTTAGAACATTTAATTCTGTAATTTATATTTAATGAGCCAGTATGTAGAAATGTTGATAATGATAGCTTAAAAACTTTCCATTAAAAACATTTGTACATTCTTCTTCTAGATGAGTAGGTGATGAAAGGTAAATGTCTGAGTGCTATGCCTTCAGGCTTACAGTTTATATACTTTTTTGATATGTCAATATGTAATCTATTAATTTAATTTTCAGATTAAACTCCATATATATATGAAATATGTTACACATTTTATTTATGTATAAGATGGATGTCTTTATCTAAGGTATTTTCAAATCAAGATAAACAATGTAGGGGGAGTCTGAGTAACTTACCATAAAAGACTGTTCTTCAACATTGTTTTCCTAGAAGCCTTTGACTTCTAGGAAGCTGTCTGGCTCAGGGATTTAATAGCTCGCTAATAACTTCATAACAATTTCTGACATTTACTTAGAGTGGAAGCTATTCAGAGCTTCCTGGTATTTAAAGAGTATTACTTTTCCTAATGTACTCCCATACTGTTCACCCACATATTTTCTCTGTATTATTTCAGAGATGAAACCAAAGCTATAGCCAAGAGTTCATAATTGAAGTGCCATTGTCATTCAATGTTCACATTATACCTATAAGAATGATCAAAGATTAACTAAAGGTCAAGGGACAATGGGTTAGAAAACAACCAAACAGACATATGAAACTACCAATTAAGCTTAAAAGCATATAATAATGGAAAAATTCTTTCATCATGATGAAGTATCTACTACAACTGGATGTGAAAATCAAAGGGATAGTGACAGAAATTAATTTTGTTCACATCGTGAGCATTTACAGTAAGCACAATATCAAGCAAATTCATGGAGTTGCAAAGATTGCAAATATGAAAGACTTATTAAAGCCATCAAGTTCATCACATATTTAGTGAAAGCTTGTTTAGAGGAAGAATGATGAATAGCTCCTACTAGACTTCTCTAGACTGGAATATATGGAAAATCAAAATCCTGCTTGTCTTCTTTTTAATTGAATATGGTCCCAAATTAACACATCACTTTCATCAAAAACACATACCTCATGTGCACCTGGAAATCCACAAAATTTTTTTCTTCTTTAAACAATACTTTCTTTGAACATGTACATGTGTATGTGTGCTTTGCATACGTTTTTTGTCGGAAAGATCTACCTTTATTTTGGCATAACAATTCCCCCAATTCACCTAACATATCACAGAAAGCTGTTAGTTTTATAAAGCATTTTCCAATCTATCCAAATCTTTAAATTTTAACCTTTTATTTTGAACTAGCCTTAAACTTATAGAAAAACTATAAAGATAGTAAAGACTATGTCGTCTTTCCATTTTCTCTAATGTTAAAATCTTACATCACCATAATTCTCAAAAACAGGAAATCAATATTGGTATAACATCATTTAAAAACTGTAGAATTTATTCAAATGTTTTCAGTTGTTCAATTACTGGCCCTTTGTTGAATACCTCTAGTAAGATATATAAGACTAGATTTCATGGAAAGAAGTCTGACCATAGATGTTTATAAGTATCTCTTTACTTATCTAACTGCCTGAAAATATAGGATATTTAAAGCAAATAATTTTAGAAGAGATCACCTAGGAAGTAAGATAAAATAAAAAATATCAAAATATTGACCACTGGAAGTATCCATCATTTACATATTTAAAAGATGATATTTTCCAAAGAAATTGGAAGTCTACTGAGTGTTGAATAAAGCAAGTAGGCTGGAAGGAATTGATTGCTAATTGTGAGAGTAAGATGCTGTTTAAGAATTAGGGCTGGAGATTTAGCTCAGTGGCACCACGCCTGCCTCACAAGCTCAAGGTCCTGAGTTTGATCTCCAGTACCAGAAAAAAAAAAATGCCTAGGTTAAGAAGTATGGAATCTGATCATGTGCCTAAAAAACAAATGTGAAATTTTTGGTTATCTTATGAGAGGGAAAATCACAGATTCTAGTGAAGATGATCAGAAATATTTTGGGACAGTTTTAAGAGCATGCACAAATTCTCTTTTGTTTAATTCTACATTTTTGCTGTGCAATACTGTTATGGCTTCTATCAAGATGTCCCCCCAAACCCTAAAGTGCTCATAGTTGAGGCTTTTTAGAGTTGGCTGGATTTAGTATGGTGTAATACTGAGATTAAGGGTTTGGAATACTAAATAAGTCCACTGATTGGAATTCATATAGTTCTGGGTGTGGCTGAATGGATTTACTGATGACAGAATTCCCACTGTGGGTAAGGTGGTAGAACCCAAAAGGCATGTAGCATGAATGGGATAAAAGAGGAAGGCCAGCTGTTGTTGCTTCACTGTCTTTTGCCTGTTCTGCTAGGGACTGTTTCTACTCTGTGACACCCCTCTGCCATGCTACCCTGCCTCGGAGCCAGCTGACTGTGAACTGAAACCACTACAAACTGTAAGCCGAAATAAATATTTCTTGCTTTAATCTTAGGTGTGGAGAATTTTATCTCAGTAAAGAGAAAAGTAGCTAAGTAAACATAAAAGCCAAGGCTACCAGTGAACAATGAATAGTTGAACTTGATAATGTAAACTTTGACTTTTCAGTCCAAATGTTTTAAACAAAACTTAGATCTCAGAAGTTCAGCCCAGCAAAGGTCTGGCTTACTTACAAATTGGATAATCTTGTTTAAAAAATCTACTGTCAAAAAATAGGCAAGAGAAATGAACAGATATTTCACAGAGGAAGAAATATAAATGGTCAACAAATACATCAAAAATTGTTCAGAATCTCTGACCATTAGAGAAATGTCAATTAAAACAAAGATAAGATTTCATCTTACTCTGGAAAGAATAGCAATCGTTAGGAAATCAAACAATAGCAACTGCTAGTGTGATTGTGGTGAAAAAGGAACACTCCTGGGGCCAGGCACCTTCCTTGCAAGTGCAAGCTCCTGAGTTCAATCCCCAGTAACACACACACACATACACACACACACAAAGGAACCCTCCTGCATTGTTGGTGAGAATGCAAACTAGTATAACCATTATGGAAATCAATATGGAGAATGCTTAAACAATAAAAATTAGAAATTCCATGGGATCCAGCTATCCCTCTGCTAAGTATCTTCCCCAAAGAGCTTATGCCTTCATACCAGAGCAACACTCGCAGACCAATGTTTATAGCAGCACAATTCATAGCAGATAACTCTTGGAAGCAGCCTGTATACCCATCAACAGATGACTGAATAAACAAAATGTGATATCTTTATATAATGAAATACTACTTGACTACAAAGAATGAAAAAGTTGAGGAATTTGTAGGAAAATGGATGCACCTGGAAAATGTAATGTGTGAAATAAATCAGACACACAAGCTTAAACACCATGTAGTATTTCTCATTTGAGTGAGACAAAGTACAAACAAAGAGAAAGATAAAGGATGTAAAGAAAGGCACAAGGGAACAGATCTCATCCAATAGGGAAGTAGTTCAAGGAAACAAAGAGAGGGATGGAGGGGAGGGGAAGGGGAAATTTAAAGGAATAAAGATGTACCATGTACAGGTTGCTAATAACTTTAATCAGTGTAACCATTTTATGCCATAATGTGCTAAGACAAATCATATTAACAAGTCTGAGAATAGTGAGAGGAACTAGAGGAGGAGGGGGCAGGGAAAGGGTAGAGGATTATAAAAATAGCTAGAATGTGTGCGTGTAACCACTCTCCAAGAGGATTGTAAACTGCATGAATTGCAAACATGTGCAAATTATTTTTAAAAAGATAAAAAGATAACCTACTGTCTGTATCTCTCTCTAATATTTCCTGGATCCAGGTCCTGTCCAAAATGTGTCTGCATAGACTTCAACAGGAACTTAGCTCGGATTTAGAGACACTCAATTTAAGACATCCACAATGAACAAAAGTTCTTAACTATATTGACCCAAAAGTGATCAAGAATATGTATTCATCTATAATTTACCTAAAGCAATTTATATCTTGAAACTTAACTTCAAAAACTTTAAGAATTCTACTTTATCTTTATAGCCAGATGAAGGGAAAGACTTTTGTGAGCATCTATTTCATTTCTGCAGGAGTAGGTTTGAATGCTTGAGATTAAAGATGCAACACGTTGGGCTGGGGATTTAGGGTTAGGATTTAGGTCAGTGGTGCTGCACCTGCCTCGCATGCACAAGGCCCTGAGTTTGATCCCTGGTACTGAAAAAAAAAAAGATCCAACATGTTAAGTCATTGAAAAATAAAAGCTACTAGACAGAAAACTGGAAAGCCACACTAAAGTCCCCCTTATGGTTTGTAGTTTTAAAGACAGAGCATTTAATGTGATTTGATATTGTTTGTTAAAGTTATGAGCATGATTTTAAAATAAAAGTAATTAGTATGTGATATTTATGCCTGTAAGGACTAGTAAGAGAGCTAGATTTAGCCATATTAGAGTGGTTCCTGGAAGACTTATGTGAGGGAGCCAAGAAATTTGAAGTAATAAAGAAAAGTGAGATTATTACATAGATTGTGGAATCTGTAGTCAGGAGCTATAGTTTGGGTGGAATGTTTCTCAAAGGCCATGTATTACATGTTTGGTCTCTGGGTTGGAGTTATTTGGAGATGGTGAAAAGTTTAGGAAGAAAGTCCTAGTGAGAGGTTTTAGGTCATTGCAGGTATACCTTAAATGAGCATGTGGAACTTCAATCTTTTTCTGTTCTTTGCTCTTTTCCATCTTGGTCATAGATACACAGTTTTGGCATGCACATCTCATAACCCTCATAACCGGTTATGATGTGCTGCCTCTTTCCTCCAGGAATTTTAAAAGCAAAATGTCCAACTGATCATGGACAGAAACATAAAAAACTGTGAGCCAAAATAGTTACTGTCTTTTGATAAGTTGATTTACTTTAAGTATTTGTTAAAGTGATTCCAGCTGACTAGTAAAATAGATAGGGACTTCCAGTTGGGTGTAACAATGGGAGATGAGTCCAGGGAAAAGAGTCTGGGATGGAAAGATAGCATATGTGTCCTCTGTACGAATATTAAAGTGACCAGGAATTAGGACAGAACAATATAAAGAGAATCAATGATTTGGGTGGTAAAATCTTTCACTTTTGAATGATAGTGGAATGAGGGACAGTAAACAGCCATATGATTTTCAAAGCAGGTCAGTAATTTATAGAATAGGAGTTGTCTGGAAGTGACAAAGAAAGGTGAAGAAGGCAGTATTCCACTTCCAGACAAAGTGATATTTCAAGAGAAAAAAAACAAAACAAAACAGTATTTGTGGACTAAAAGGAAGGCAAAGTCACAGTAACAATTTATATATAACACCGGTGGTACACCGCAAATTGGAATTTTGCTGATGGCAAATCAAAGACCTCAATGGATTTTACAAAGATTCATGATTGGAGGAATCAGAGTGAGTCAGATGAAGGGATTTATGGTGATTCTAAGAGGAGTGATTATTGAAGGATAACATTAATAAAAGTGATTAATTTGAACAGTTTTGAGCAGGTAGATGTTATTTTTTCTTTTTTACACTATTCACCATCCCCTTGGATATACAAGGGTTTAACTTCACAAAGATACAAACACACACAAAGGAAATGTATTCTGGCATGTAAATCACTTGCATCACACTGAAGAGTTGTATTAATTGAATTTTCATTAAAGAGACCACATACCAGACATACTACTTAAAGGAGAGGTTTATTTTGCTCGTGATTTCAGAGGGTTAAGTCCATTGTTGGCTGGTCTCAGGTAGGAACATTGTGGCAAAAGTGCATGGTGGAGTACAGCTCCTCAGTTCACAGCAGAAAAAAGAGAATAGTGTCAGAGAGGAAGGGTCAAGGACCCAATATAGATCTGAAAGTCATATCTGTATGACTCACCCAGAAATGAAAAAGTGTGCTCTACTGAGTGGGTGTAAAGTCAATCAAGCCCACAATTACACTTAACCATAACCAGTAGCTTAAATGTAAATTCATAAAAATGAAAAATATACCATAAAAAATACCATAAAGGAAAAAAAATACCATAAAGGCCACTTTAATATAAAAGGAAGAGAAGAAGAAGTGCAGCTTATTTAAGTTTAGAGAGCTTGTTGTGATTGTTTTGATTATTCTAATTAATGGTCAGGTTGTGGAGAAAAACATTTTCAAAATTAAGTCAGTAGTTTATGTCTCAATGATGTAAAATTTCAGAAATTATACCATTCTTATTTAATTTTACTAACTGTTATAAAATCTCTAGAAACAGACAACTATTGTTCAACAAATGAAGGGCTAGTGTAACAGAGAGAGGACATATAATCAGTTTTAATTAATGTTTCTGTAGAGTGGTCTTTACTAGTGGGATGTTAAAATATTGTAGGATTGTTAAATAAAAATAATGCTAATAGAAAATATAAATATTTTGTTAAGATTTAAACCATGTAATACTTACAGAATGGTGTTGTAGTCTTTACTTATAGTAATCATAGTCAGTTCTTCACTTCCAACAACAGTTGGTTATGCTATAATGCTTGTTTTGGAAATGCAAATTTGTTCTAAGTTGATTGATACAATAGAGATATGTTTTACCAAAATGTAATTTCTACATTGGCTTATGTGCAGATTTTCTTAGAAACATTATGTGAACAATAAAACTATACCCAGATGAACTGATCTATGCATGAATTATGCAAACTATGTGCAACTCTACCATCTGCCAAATACCTCTTTTCACAGTGCATATTAGAGCTTTTCACTTTTTCCGTGATCTGAGTGTTCATACTCCCTCTACAAGTTCTTATGATGAAATATTAATTCTCAAAGTAATAATATTGGAATATAGTTTTGGAAGCAATCAGAGATTAGGAAAGAACTCTCATGACTGGCACTGGTGTCCTTAAAAAAGAAACTCCTGAAAGATCCTTGTTCCTTTCCATCATGTGAAGATACAGCAATAAGACATCATCTATGAACCTTTACTAAACCCTGAAAAAAGTCCCTTCTTCATTCCATTTCACTCCCTGCTTCTCCCCAGATGTGTTGTGTACATGTACCAACTCCACACAAGTAATGTAAATATTATATATTGTAAGCATGTACAAAAAAAAGGAAGTGGGTTCAAAGATAAGATAGAGGGGGTGCAGGGTGGTGGACAGAAAAGGGATGAAAAAAGGAATTATGATGTATTATGTACCTTTATTGATTCCCTCTAGGAATGTAAACATTATGTACTACAAGCATGCACTAAGAAGAAACAAGTAGGTCCTCACTAAATACCAAATCGGCTGACCCTTTGGTCTTGGCCTTCTCAGTATGAAGTATTATGAGAAATAAATTTGTGTTGTTTGTAAGTAACCCAGTATATGGAATATTGTTAGAGCAGCGTCATTAAACTAAGGGAATTCTATTTCAGTAACTCTTATTTTACTACACACAAGATGTGATCATTCTGATCTTCACTTCTGCCGGTAAACCTTAGATCTCTTTTAAGGAAAAGTGTCATTATTTCTTGTGGTATTTATGCATTTCTTACCTACAAAACTGAGTTACTTGGGCCGGGGATTTAGCTCAGTGGTTTTGCCACCTGCTACGCAAGTGCAGGGACCCAAGTTTGATCCCTGGTATCAAAAAAACAAAAATGAGTTATTCTTTTTATTCACTTTACATATATTTTCTTTATTATATGTCACTGAAGAAATTTTTAAGTGTTATTCTTCAACATTATTTTTCTACATACTTCTATGGTTTATTGCTTCATTATTTTCAATAGGAAAATTTTAGGAAAAATTACAAATTTTCATTTTTCAGCCTCATTGCCGCATCATGTACCTTATTTTGGTCTATTTGTTTTGAACAGAAGTAATCTGTAACTTATGGAAAAGTATAGGGTGACAGAAAGCATAGGAGATTTTGTTCTGCATCATCATTATGGTAGGATGCTAACTTTTCCAGATAGTGCAGCAATTGTAGGGTAGAACCTTGTCAACTAGATCATCAAATCTCTGTAGGGAAAGCACTTTTGAAGATTTTTGAAAACAAGAAAAGATAAATTTTTTGAAAGAAAAACAGACACTTAAATTGCTAAACCTTTGAGATTTTGAGATTGTCTCCTATATGAACACAATTTACAGTATTGCGAATTGTATAAAAGTAAAAAATATTTGTATGGATTTTCACCAGAGGTTTCACTATACAACTATTTTTGAGTTTGTAATGTTCATCTTTATTAATTTGAACTTGAACACTGTCTTAGTTATCTTTCTTTCACCAAGACAAAACACCCAACAATCAAAGTTAAAGGATGCAAGGTTTATTTTGGTTCTCAGTTTTTAGAGGTTTCAGTCCATATTGACTGGCTCCAAGGCAGGGTGGCATGTTAGAGAGAAGGCACAGAGGAGAAAAAGTTTATGATGTTGTGGGAAGAAGGCAGGAGTGGAAAGCAGCAAGTCTGCCTTCCTTCTTTTTGCCTTATATTCCATCCAGGCTATAAACTAACTGATGGGCGGCATTCACATCCAGGGTGGGGTGTCCTATTATCCACATGCAGAACTATGCTAAACCCATTAGTGGACTAAATTAGTACATACACCCAGTGTCACATACCCTAGATCCAGTTAGTTCTGAAAAGCCCCACCTATGATTGCATGAGGCTTTGGGGGGAACATCTAGATACAAGCTATAACAAATACATCCAAGATTCTCTGAATGAGTTGTACTGTACTTTAGCTAAGTTAGTCACAGTAAATATCATGTCCCTCCACCACCCACTGCCTTCCCTTTGCCCAAGTACTTACACCTACAGTGACAGGATGAAAGGTCACTATTCCTGTCTGTATGACTAACCATACAGCTCACATGTGAGGAATGACAAAATATTATTTTATTTGGTTATGAATAAAAATAGGCAGCTGTACCTCTCCTGTCCTCAAACAGTCTACTTTCTTTGACTCATTGGTAAACAAATGGAATCTCTCCTGGAGCAGGTACCCCTTCCTTTTCTCCTATCTGTACCAAGGAATGCTCCTAACTTCACTGTCCTAATTGCTCTTTGAAATGCAAGTACCAAGAGATATAGCATCTCTGTTCTTCCTAGAACTCTGAAGTTTAATCTAGGAGCTTACTCTGGGGTATAACTATTCTCCATTTTCTAGGAATAAAAGAAATTTTATAAGGCTTTGGATAAGGGCAATTAACCAAATAAATGGCTATAAATATAATTCTCATAGTACATAGAGTTTTCAGAGTCATGTATTGTGTGCTGTATTATATTAGCTCATGTATTTTCAACAATTCAATAAAGTATCTACTATTAATAGCCTCATTCAATATGTAACAATACCAAGGTACACAAAAGTGGAGGTTTTTATATAACATCTTGAATTAACATAGTTTATACTTAAAATATTACCCTAAATCTAAAGCTAAAACTCAGTTGTCTTAAATATACTCCACTACTCTCAATATAATGAGGTAGTAGACAGTACTGCCTCTCTCTTTCTTGGCCATGCAAAGAGCTTTTACTAAAATGAGATGAAGATTAATGGTACACTTTAATTAAATAATTTTGAAAAGTACATATAAATGCATTTTATAGTGTAATATTTTCAATAGTAAACTCAAAGAATGGATCTAAGAGTGAAATCAATACCTTTAAATGCTAGACCAGTGAAGTAGAATATGAGTCTATGTATTGAATCACAAAGTATTAGGAATGGATGAAGAAAAATGTGCTATGGATTGCTATGTATGTAATTTTGGGACACATGTTCTCCCCAAAAAATCTATTGTAACTCAAACCCTGTATGTCCTATATGTACATGTCCCCCTAAAGCCTCATATGCTCATAGATGGGACTTTTTTAGTGACTGGATCACAGGTCAGTGATGTTGGATTAGTTCATTGGTTGGTTAAGCATAGTTCTGGGTATGGGTGTTTGGACTTTCTGAAGAGGGAAGACCCACTCTGAATGTGGGTGGCACCAATTAATAGCCTTGCAGCATAGATGGAATAAAAAGAGAAAGAACAAAGTCTCGCTGCTTCCTGCCTGCCCTGCCATAAGCCACCATACTCATCTGCTGTGCTGCCTTGCCTTGGAGCCAGCAGACTATGGACTGAAACTTCTACAAACTGAAGCAAGATAAACCTGTACTCTTTTAATTTGTGTATGTTGTGTACTTTTTCCTAGCAACGAGAAAGCAATTAAGACAAACCTCAACCATATTGGGAGCAGAAAGGCCTCATGATACATCAAATGTACTGACACTTTGATTTCAAAATTTCCAACCTCTAAAACTAACAAATTCATTTCCATTATCTGTACATTATTCAGTATTTACCATTTTATTATTCCTAAATGAATGTATTAAAGTAAAATATAGATGTAAATTAGAGAGATACAGAGGATAAATATAAATTTATTCATTTACAGGTTAAAAAAGTGTATTTGTATTCAAGCATATATATTTGGGGAAATAGGAATAAAGGATTGTCATAAAAGGAGAAAATTATTAGGTTACATCTGGTAAAGACTAATGGTATGCCAAACAGTGTACATAAAAAATAATTTACAAAAAAAAATAAAAAAATAAAAAATACATAATTTACAAATGAAAACAATATGGTAAAACTAAACATTATCAAATACAATAATAGAATTCCAAAAGGTAGAAATTGTATATTAGATGGTGTTATGCTTTGTGTCTAGATGTCCCCCCCAAAGCCTCATGAGGTCATAGGTGAGGGTTTTCAGAAGTGGGTGGATCTAGAGTGTATGATGCTGAGACTAAGTGTGTGATTACTAAATTAGTCCACTGATTTCATTGGCATAGTTCTGGATATATATAATGGGAAGGCCCACTCTGGATGTGAGTACAACCCACTCTAAGGGCATGTAGCTTGGATAGAATATAAAAGATAGAAAGTAGGTTCCTGTGGCTGCTGCTGCTTCATCACTGCTTTGGCCCTTTGCTGCCTTCCTGCCTTCTTCCTGGCATGAACTATTTCTTTATGACTCTGCCATTCCACCCTGCTTACAAGCCAGCCAATTATGAATTGAAACCTCTACAAACTATAAGCTAAGTAAATTTTTCCTCCTTTTACTTTGAGGGTCAAGTATTTTGTCCTAGCAATGAGAAAAAGGTAACTAAGACAGATGGAAATTGTTCTTAGCAAAATATTAAATAAAAAAGGACAGTGGAGTCATATTTTCAAAATGTCACAGAACAAAGCTTTAAAACTATAATTTAATATACAGTAAAATTATGCTAAATCTGAAAGTACAATGGATGTTTTAATGTCATATGAACTTTGGGATTTTATTCAATGTATCCTTTTGAAATTACATTTGGAGAAATGTATATTAAGAGAAAGGGGAGGGAATCTGAGAGTCATTATACTCATGCAGATGATTAAGTTAAACAAAATTTGCTATTCTTTGAATAAGCAGATACTCAAAAAATATAAGATGGAAAATACTCAAATAAAATATAATAAAATTGTAGGCTTGTAATTATATTCACTAAGTAAATGATATTGTAAGCATAAAGACACTAATGACATATTCTATATGATAACAATATATTGGATTGAGGGTTTGTAAAAGTCAACTTAGAGAGTTAGAATTAGTTACCAAAGCCCAGGTGGCTTAAGCAACATGTATTTCCTGTTATAGAGATTGAGAAAGTCCAAGATCAAGAAGCTGGTTGATATAGTGTCTAGCAAGGTCCTTGTTTATCTTTTCAGATGATAACCTTGCTATATCCTGATATACCATAGAGAGAGTGGGCTTGCATCTCTTCTTATATAAGCACCAATCTTATCCTGAGAACTACATCCTCGTGAATTCATCTAAATTGTTAGCTCAAAAAGGCTTCACTTACATAGATTAACACATTTGGCCTTAGTACCTCAACATGTGATTTTGGGAGACTGCAAGGAGTCCAAAACAGTTTTGGGGGAAGTGCAGGAAGAAGTGACAATGGTGTACTTTTGGAACAAATATAAATTTAAATAAAATTTATGAAATAGGGAAGGAAATTAATTATACATATTTTAAAAAGTATATAATGCCAATTTGTGTCACTGCCTCAAAAAAAAATTAAATATATAGATTTGAATAAAGGAAGAAAGAAAAGAAGACACAAAACATTGTGACGACACTTTTATTTATTTATTTTTATTTATTTATTTTTATTTTTTTCACTTTTAATAATAATCATAGAAAACATGACATCAGATGGCTTAAATATCTGACATATTGCATAAAAAAAAGTATTAAACTCATTGTAAAAATGCAAAGATATTGAACTTGAGAAATATCAAACTATATCTGATAATATGATTTCTAAAAAATATTTTAAAACAAAGAATTTATAATTTAAACCAAATATATATATATATATATATATATATATGAGATGTGTCAAATAAATGCAGCACAAAAATGCTATAGCATGATTATAAAATCTATAAAGAATTTTCGTATTAGACAAAAGGAACATAATCAGTAAAGGAAATACAAATCAAGAATATTTAGGCACCATGAAAATATATTCACTAAATAAAATATCTTCAACATATATCAAGCAATAGCTAAATGATCATAGAGAGCAGTATACACTTTTAATTTCAAAAGTCAACAGACTACTCTCAGTAGTAGATAAATGAACCTGACAAAAGTAACCTAGTATAAGTATAAAAATAATAGAAATAATTTGAGGGTAATTAAAAAATTTTATCTAAGATATGTCTGTGTGTGCACATTCTTTTTCAATAAGAAATAATTGCAATTTAGACTTTTCTACAAGTACAATTCCTGCTAAATGAAGTCCACCTAAAGTGAAATCTTATAACTAGTGGACTCTTAATGATTTATTACATGTAAGATCCCAATAACAAGCACTCATATTTTTACTCTCAAGTCAGTGTGATTAATTGCAAAGGAAAAATGGAGTAAGGGATTTGGAATTAGGCCCATCTATGAAATATTTTCCAAAGGAAAGGCCATGTATTTTAGGAAAACCCAAATAATAAAAATGTCAAACTACTTGAGAATAATATACAGTTCCTGCTGTTCTAATAATTATTAAGAGTATTTGCTTCTGAAATGCCTAAGTACTAAGTAAGCATCTTCCTTCAAAGGTGTTTTGTTAGAATATTCAAACTCTCTCAAATGAAAAATAGCAGCAATTGATACTGTAAATTTTATTCTTAAAGAATTTATAATATATTGTACAATTCCACAAAAAATTAGTTCAATACATATTTTAGGCTTAGAAAAATCTTGCCTGGAACCCATGGTTTTAAAAACTGTTATTGTTCATAGGCAACAGAGAGGATCCATGTTTCTTCCTTATTTTTGATTTCTTTTCAAGTTGGCTCCTGTTAACCTTTGCAACTTGCTCAATGAGAAACTCCAGTGAACTGTATCACCATACACAATTAATGGTTGAGTGGTCTATAATAAATGAAAATGCCAACACTGCGTAGCAATTAGCTTATGGATCATCTCCAACCACTTAGAAACTCTTCCATCGGCAGCACTTAAACATGCTGGGTGATTTAAATTATACTTAAAGTGAGAGGCAATATTCAATTACCGGTGGGTTCATCGTGTGGAATTGTCACCATTATGATTAACAACCCTTATGAAAAACAATTAGTTCGGTATCTTGTTGCTTGGTCAACTATAAAAGCTAATTTCCTTGAAGAAAGAATTATGTTTATCAGAACATACTCTTTTAAATACTTTGATCTAAAACATTAATATGATTCCTTTAAGAAAAAGTTGTAAAACTTATGTGGCAAATATATCTCCCAAATTAGCCTAGGATTAAAAAAAATGTAATTTATTTTTCTTGCTAAAAAAATAGAATTAAAAAGGAAATAAAAGCTTCAGTTTACATAAAAATCAGGAATATTCTCATATTTCAAAGCTATTTTGGGTAACTCAATTACTCACATTCAAGGGAGGAAATGTAACTAGACAAAGGTATTTGACTTCTCTTGGAAGAGGTCAAGTACCAAAGAGACATGCTTCATATTAAAACCAGTAGCACAAAGCAGAAATGACTATCACATCTGACTAAACTACTGAGTCAAAATGAAAACAAGAAACAAAGCAACACAGCCTTTTTCGGCAAATATTTCCAGTAGGAATATAAAAGAACTATTCTTGACTTGTTCATAATCCTGTGGGTAAGGTGAGAGAAAACAGCACTGTGTTCTTTTGAAAATCACCTTGTGTTCATATTTACATTTTTCTCTGAAGAATATATGATTTAGCATTATTCTATTTTTATAAAATTCTTGGAATCAATAGGTCAGTGTGGAAGATTGATGTGTTTCTTTGTTGTTGTTGTTGTTGTTGTTGTTATTGAGACAGGGTCTCACTATGCAGTCCAGGGTGACCTCAGGTTCACCTAAAAATGCAAATTCTCTCCCTCAGCCTCCTGAGTGTTAGGATTACAGGAGTCCGCCATCACACTCAGCTTGTGTTTGTCTTAAATAGGCACTTCTACCTACCGTCAATACCAAAGGATTCTTTTGACAATGTTTAGTATTGATTTTTTTTTCTTTATCATCTTTTTAGTTAATTCTGTACACTATAGTCCTACTATTACTAAAATTATTTTTCTTTCATTATAAATTATTACTATTCTATGATTGTCACATGTCTTGATAAAAAAGAAAACTTGAAAATTCATAAAACTATGAAGTGAAAAGGAACTAAAGGAATTCAATTTGGGTTTTTATTCATTATATAAATTATTAGTGAGTATCACCTTTGAGTAATTTAATGAGTCTAGTTTCACATATCAGTTAACTTTACCTTGCTCTTATTGAAAGACCTAATGATGAGGCTGTATAAGAACTTTCTCTTTCATATGCCTACATGACCCTTTATACAAATTTATTTTGCGGTTTTCACGTTATGCGACAATAAAATGTATGAATAATACCACAATCCATTCTGGACCCTTAAGGAGTGGCTATGCTTTATTCATCTTTGTAGCACCTATCTTTAGTCCAGTCATGATCTATTAATATTCACTAAATGAGTAAATGAATGACATTCAATTTAAATTGCCTTTGTTGATCCACACTGTTGTAATAAAATGTCATAGATGGGGTTGGGTATAAATGACAAAATTGTAATTCTCATAGTTCAGGAAGTTGGAAAAATGAAGATTAAGATTTTAGGGGATTTGGTGTATAAAAAGGGCCAGTTTTCTAGTTCAAAGATGAGATCTTCTTTCTTTGTACCTATATCTGGTAGACGGAACAAAGACAGGCACTAATCCCATTCATGAGAGTTCCATCAGCATGAACTAATCACCGCCCACCAGACCACCTTCGGATATCATTGCCTTGGAAGTTAGTGTTTTGAAATACAAATCTGGGGAGAAACAGACATTGAGATGACAGCATTCATTTTGCTCAACAAATTTATATCAACTTACTCAGAACAAAGAATTATATACTAAATGACACATACACAGTGATAAGCTAAATAGTATCACCCCAAAGTACTTCCCAGCAATAACTTCTACTGGTATTTCAGAGGAATCCATCAATGACATAAGACTTAGAAGCCACAAGACTTAGATTGGTTGGTTTTGCCAGATCAAATAATAGATTCTCAACTATTTGACCACAGAAGCAAATCAGTTGGACATAGATTAGGTTACAGAAATGGGAAAAATCCCAGTAAATAAAACAAAACTAATCAACCAAACCAAAATGATAGATACTTCCAATTTATTACTTCCAATGCCATTTTTAATTTTGAAGAATATTATAAAATAGATTCAGTTCTTTTATAACAATTTTATAGTCAGCAAATGAGATTTCTAAAAGTTTAAAGGCCTTCCACAAAAATTAAAACCATGAAAATTTTACACCCCTGTTTTAGAATTGACAAAGTATGGCCCTTGGATCAGGAACATGGGCTTTGCCAGAAATGCAGAATATTAGACCTCAGAATTACTGAGTCAAACTATGCCTTTAAACATGTTTTCAAAGGCATATGCAATATTAAATTATAGATGAATATGCATAAATAATAACATATAATGTATTATAATATCATATGCATATATATTTCATTCAAGAAACATGAGCCTAATACTCTTTACTGCCATAGCTACTGTTATAGTAATACACCTAGGCATAAGTTAAAATGATGTAGCATTTCTAGAAAGATCAGAGATTAATATGCAAACCTGTATTCAGAGACTCTAATAAACACAAATTATGACAGATATTTGAGGATTTTGTTTTACTCATTTTGTAAAAAAAAATACAATGTTTTGGGGATAGAATAAGAAGCTTCAAAATGAGTGACAAATAAAAATGAAGGTAAAGTTTCAGTGTTGGGTATAAAAAACTGGGATTATAATCTAGGTGATTGTAAAATCTTTCATGGAGCTCTATGAAGCTTTCATCATCTACTATCACAGTGCCTAGCAAGTTCTTGTGTTTGTTTGAACAGAATTTTCTAATTGTGAAAAATAAATACATAGATAAAAATATGTAAAACTATAAAGAGTCAGAGAGCATGATTCTTGGGAATGCTTAGAAATTGCAATACTCATGATTGCCAGATTAATTTAGAATGTATGTAGCACTGAGGACAGAATATATTGAAAGGCAGAGCCATTTACAAAGCTCTGTTTTGTTATGCTTATCTTACATTGTATGTTTAATATTTTACTTAATATGTTTGCCTTTCATGTTAACATTTCATGAGATCTCAGAATATTTTACAAGGGAAACAGTAAGCAATATAGAAACATTTACTTTGGTTGGGGTTGACATATAGTGTGTATATATATATATACACATATAGTCATATATATATAGTCTATAGTATATATACATATATAGATATATTATATATATATATATATATATATATATATATATATATATAGTCTTGCAAAATGAGGCTTAAGAGCATAAGAAAAAATGACAAGAAAAAAGAAATTCTCTCCCTAAACTCAAATAACAGTGTGGTCCTAAAATAGATGAATAAAAATTTGTTTTAGTTTTGGGAGGGAAAAATATTCAAAGGTCTTGAATATCTGACTTCATACAGTAGCCACTTCTGTGTTGGTTTTATGTTCAAAATGAGAGTTCATGTATTTCTTAGAGATTCATGCTTGATATTGATGGATTGCACTGAAATCTTTCTGAAAATTCTGTTCTCAAGCTGAACAATTTCACAAATATGAAAATGCTGAGTAACTCAAATGATCCTTTGGCTTCTTCTCTGCTACTGTCATCAACTTTCAAAGCCTCAGTGTTGAAATGATTGATTCACAAATACTTAATGAGCTTTAAGTTATCTACATTATATATTTAAAAGAAGTTTGAAAAGAAAGGTAATGTGATATCTGCATCAAAAGGAAAATAGAAAGATATGACAAATATTCTATATATTGAAAAATCGTGATATATTAGCTTCCAACTTTCCAGTGATTATTTTATGTCATTTACTAGACCAAGGGCCCCTCAAATATTACATTTATTACTTAATGATGTGTCTGTGTGGGTATTTATGGGTTGGATTTGTATTTGGGTTGGTAGACAATATACAGCAGATTTCCCTTCAAAGTGTACATGCCCATCATTTTTTCTGTTGAAAGCTTGAACAGAACAAAAACCCTGAGTAAGACTTTGCTCTCTCTGCCCGGCTATCTTCGAGATGGGACACTGGCCTTTGCCTGCCTTGCTCTCAGACTTGGACTGAAGCTTAACACTATATTATCTACCATCTTGGTTCACAGGCATTCGGACTGAACTACATTCTTGGATTTTCTGGCTTTCCAGGTTTCCAACTTCAGATTTTGGAATTCTCATCCTCTGAAATAAAATGAGGCATTCTTTGGACAACTCAGAAAAATACAGTATGTAGTGTTGGGCAACTTACTAATTTCTCTCTCTCCTTTCCATTTTTTGTTGTTTTGTTTTGTTTTCTTTGTCGTTTGGGGGATTGAACTAGCGCCTTCACATTAGGCTACATTCTCAGTCTTTTTAAATTAATTATTTAACTTATTGATTAAGCAATTTGACATATCATCTCACTAAGTCACTAAGTTGCCCAGGCTGGACTTGAAAGTACATCCTCCTACCTCTGCCTCCAAGAGTGCTCGGACTGGATCTTATCTGTAAATAAGATAAACAGTTTTCCTTCTTTTCTCTATTTCCATAACAAATATTTACCCAATGAACAAGGCAAGCAAAACTTTTACTTCAGTGGAGACCTTCAGATGGAGATGGGTACTGTAATGGAATACAGCATAATAAACTGTTTATATTCTCAACTAGTAAATCATGCCAGAAGAAATTTTAAAATTAAAATGATAAAGACTTAGAAATTATGGAGATTTATTTACATATGATAGACAAAGAAGCCGTCCCTGAGAAGATAATGTTTAAGCCAGGAAGTAAAAAATAATAAATTATTCAAATATCCATAAAATAAAACCCAAAATAGAAAATAGTCTTCAGGGTGTAAAGATTAGTGGCACACACACACACACACACACACACACACACACACACACGATTTAATATAAAGTACTTAGTCTTTACTTAGAAATTTTTCTTTTTTAATAATATCTCACAAATTCCAGAAATCAAAGCTGAGAGATGTATATATACTATTTCAATGGGACAATTTGATGAATGAATAATGAAATTTATAGAATTTAATTAACTTGGTTGATAAAATGCAAGTCAAACATTGAATATTGAGCCCAGATATGTCTTAATAAACAGGGTTTTCTTACACTCACCAGTTTCATAAGCATGGTATAAAATGGAAATACTCTTGGATATTGAAAGGAAATTCAATCCAATTCTCAAAATATTCCTCATTATTAATTAAATATTAATATATATTAATATATTAATTATTATATATTAATCATAATATTTATTAAATAACTCCTTTCAGCATTAAGAATTATAAGTAGCCTTTCATTAATCTATAATAAGAATTTAACAGCACTGTAATTTCCTGTATTTTATGATTAAATCTTTAGTGAAATTTTTAATCATCCCATTACATTTTAAATATTTTATCTCCTTAGGGGAAAATAAAAGGCAAACATAAGGACATGTCATTATAGTATGAATTATGTATCTGTTCACATGAGAAGGTTATAAATTAGTATCTTAGGAAAAATCAATGAGAAGGGCTGGGGATTTAGCTCAGTGCTTTAGTCACCTGCCTCCCAAATGCAAGGTCCCGAGTTCGATCCCTGGTACCAAAAATAAATAAATAAATGAGAAATCATATGACATTGCCAATCATGATGATAAACACAAATGACCTGTTTTTTCAAAACATATATGGTAAATTGGAGCCCATTTTTTGGAACATGAGGAAGACTGCATAAAAAACACAAATATATGTCTTCAGTCAATAATATTATGAGTTCTAGAAGTCCCTTAATGAATATTGGACAAGATTTTCCCTTTAAGGCCAAGTGATTTATTATCTACCTAATATTATTTAATTGGTATCATGGGTAAAATATTTAAAGATTATATATATTTATTTCCAAGGCTCAGTATTTTGTGTTGTTTCTAAATAGTGGTTCTCTGATTTACTTTTACAATATCCACATAATTACTAAGAAAGTCCCATTAATGTTTAATCATTATATGCTAGAGAAAAAGCTAGCATTGTACACTGGATTAAATGTGATTTTCATAAAGGGCTTATAAAATGTCCATGTTTACTCTGAGAACATGAAAAAATGAAGACTGGCTTAGAAGACAGTTTTTTGTTTTTTGTTTTTTTTTTGATACGGGGGGTCAAACTCAGGTCCTTGTTCTTGCGAGGCAGGTGGCAGAACCACTGAGCTAAATCCCCGGCCCTGGAAGACAGTCTTATAAAGCAACTACAAAAACGATAATGAGATTGTGCTAGGTTGATTCATTTGGCAGATAAAACACATAGTTGATATTATTTGTATATTTCTATAATTTATGTTTTTTGAACCTTGAACATTTCAGAAAAATATGCTAAAAATGTTCAGAGATTTAGATTTTACTGTGAGAGATTAGGACCTATGGAGAATTTTTTAGTAGTTTTGGAAAATTAAACTTATTATGATCCAAATAATTTTTTCTATAATCAAATCACATCAACAATATTTTATACATAGTCAAAGTATCCTCAATATAATTTTAGGTGTGCTATTAATAACACTGACTTTTGACATTTTTTGTGACATAAGGCAGCAATGTACCACAGTGTATTATTTTTACTGCATGCAGAGTATACATTTATGCTGCATTCATTAACCTCACAAAGATATTTGACAGTGAAAACACTTAGAAATGTTTGTGGCTGCATTTTTCATAAACATATGAAAAAAAAAACAGCTGTCATACAATGTCAGGATTCACTAAATCCCACTGATTACTCAAAGTGAAGCAAAACATAAATTGTAATGCTTTATTTCAAAAACATGAATTACTTGTATTGGATAGAAAATTTACCTACATTCTATAAAATATGTATTAGTAAAGTTAATATTTTATGGATTCTAATATATGCAGGGATATATTAGAATATGAATCTCCATTTCTTTGAAAATATATCCAGGAATGATTTTTGGATCTTGTAGAAAGACAATGTTTATTTTTGTTAAAAACTGTTAAGGGGCAGGGGATTTAGCTCAGTGACACCGCACCTTCCTCATTTGAGTTTGATCCCCAGTACCAAAAAAAAAAACCCCTGACAAATTATTCTCCAAAACAGATGCATCATCTTGCATGCCTGTCAGCAATGAATATGAGTACCTGCTTCTTCACATATTCATCAAATTTTGGTGTTATCAGTGTTCTCAATTTTGACTATTCTCACAGTTGTATAGTGGTATTCTATTGCTGTTATATATGATTTTGATTATGTTCTGTTAAAATACTTTGCTATTTTTAATTCATTTTTAATTGTCAAGTTGTAACTGTTCTTTGTATATTTTGATTATCAGTCCTACATCAGGTGTGTTTGAAAATATCATTTTATAGCTTGTGACCTATCTTTTCATTTTACTCACAAGAAGTTTCTCAGAACAAATATTTTTAATTTCAAGGTATTTTATATTATCAATTCTTTTTTTAGATGTATTATATGCCATTGGTATTTTATTTAAAGATAATATAAACCTCAAGATCAACTACATAGTTCCCTACATTGTGTACTAGAATTTTATAATAGTCCCTCTTAAATTTGGTCATGCTCTATTTTGGGTTAATTTTTGAAAATGCACTTTTTCTTCAAGTAGATGTTCAATTGTTGGAACATGATTTGGTGAAAAGATTTATTCCCTTTCATCTTTGGTCAAAGATCATTTGTATTTATGTAGACCCATTTTGAGCTAAGTATTCTGTACTATTCTTTCATAAATCATTGTGTCTTGTTACTGAAGATTTATACTAAGTACTGGAATTGAGTATTATCAGTCCTGCAACTTTGCTTTCCCTCATTATTGTATTGTGTCTTCAGAGATCTTTGTCTCCCACTTAAACATCCAATTTCTGGTGCTGTAACTTAATACCAAAGACTGGGAAAAGTATAAACAATAATGTTTTATTCAGCTCATACTTCTGGAGGATGAGAGTTTCCAGGCCAAGTGGACAAATCATTTGAGGTTCTTACAGTTGGTGGGGACTTTCTGGAGAATCTCAAATTGGCTCAGAATTTTGCTACATGTTGAGTTACAGCAAGCTTACAATCTTGAGTTTCTCCTTCTCTTATAAAAATATAGTTCAATTATGTATGTCCTGTTTTCTTGACCTCATCCAACCCTAATTACTTCCCAAATGCCCCACCTCCAGATATCATCAACATTGGGCATGCACTTTAAATTTTAATTACATGGTTTCTAGAAGACATGTCCAAACTAAGAACATACTTTAGACTTTATATAGCTTGCTAAGATTTGATTCATACAGCATTCTTTCTGTATGACATTCTTTTAATGTCAATTCTTATAGAAAAATATATTTGACACAATTAAAAAGCAATTTGTGATTAAAACATCACAGGAATGTAGTTGCAAAGATAAAGATTAACTATAAAATTCTTTCTATAAACTGATTTGGGAAAATTTGATATTTCTATCATAAGAGACTAACCTTAAACACAGTATATTCCTCCAATCATTAAGGTTATTATTATTCTTACTTACTAGTTTCAGAAGGGTTTTCTTTGCAGTTTGTTTCTTTTGTTCAATTATTTTGTGAACGATATTGTTTTATTTCTTCTTTCTCAACTTGTATACTTTTCTTTTTATTGTTGTTGCATCAGATAGAGTGTCCAATATACTATTGAAAGGGTTGCTGATAAAGGATGTTCTTATCTTATTCCTGATATTAATGAGAAGACTTCCAGTTTCTAAATATTAGTATATTAGCTACAAGATTTTATAGTTAATCTTTATCTTTGCAACTACATTCCTGTGATGTTTTAATCACAAATTGCTTTTTAATTGTGTCAAATATATTTTTCTATAAGAATTGACATTAAAAAAAGAATTGACATAATCATGACTTTTTTGTTTGATGTGGTTGTCTCATTTGTTGATATAATAGATTAAATCAATTGGCTTTCAAACATTAAATGAGTTATGTGTATGTGCATAAATCCCACTTTTGTGTGGCACATAATACTTTTTTATATTGTTGCATTTGAGTTGACAATATTTTCATCCCTGTTCATAAGAGATATTAGGCAATAATTTATTTATAATGTCCTTCTCTATTTTGGTATTAACAATGCTAGTTCTACAGCAGTGATGGTGGAGATTTACTTATTTTTTTTTCCTTTTTTGAACTGCTTTTATTTTGTCTTATATATTTTTGTATGTTGTCCTTACATTGTCATTTGATTCTACTAATGTTTTATTTCTTTCTGGTTTCAATGGTAACAAACATCTGGCTGTAGCATGTGTACCATAGGTTTGCTACCAGTGCTGTATAGTATGAGTTAGAAAATATCATAACTTTTGCTATCTTCTGAAAAAAATGTAGAAATTTAATGTAATTTTTCCATTTAATTTATGTAGAATTTACCAATGAATCCATGAGGGGTAAATATTTTTTGTTTTGAAAGGATATTATTTATTGATTCAATTTTAATAGAAAAGTACCTGTACTAACCTCCTTTCCTCTGGTGGACAAAACATCTGGCACCTGCAACTCAAAAGGGGGAAATCTTATTTGGCTCAGGATTTTAGATAATTCAGTCCAAGGACAGCTGACTCTAAGGGAACATCATGGTGGAAGGGTGCTATTTGGAAAAGCTGCTTAGTTCATGGTAGCCAGAGAGCAGAGCAAGCATGCAGGAAATAGTAATTAGATATAAAATCTAAGATCATGTCTCCAGGATAAACCCAGATATGCCGGAAGTGTACTTGTTAATCACTTAGGTAGTCCCCTTAATTAATCACTGCTTCATGAAACAAATTGACAATTAGGATATATTAATTTTCTTCTTTCCTATAATTCAGTATATGGCTTAAGTCTCAAATATAAAATCCAAAGACCCAAGGCCAAGCCAGATTCTAGAAATAATCAGGAAACTTCATATGGTCTCCATAAGCAGTTGATACTGAAGGAATGCTTCCAGGATCACTATATGTTACTATATTCAGTTGCATTTAATATAGGTCACGCTGCATGAAGGTATCAGCATACTATGAAGAGGAACAAGGGGAAAGACTAAAATCTCTAGAACATGCTAGACACAGTTCCTTGAATATGTATTTTACTCTAAGATAATTTGAAAATACATTTTAAATTGTAAGTTATTTTAAATTGTACATTATTTTAAATCTTTGGTTGGTTGTTTACTTCTAACATTTGAAATTATCCTCACAAAAACAACAACAATAAAGGCAACAAATTAAAAAACATCTTTCTTTTTAGATTCATCAAAGAATTGAATTGACTAGAAAAGCTGCCATGTAAAAGTGGATAGACAAGTGCATTCACAACAAAGAGACCAGCTGAACTAGGACAGAATCCACTGGAAATTCTTTTTACAAAATTAATAAATTGCAGCACTGTGGACCAGCTTAAGAGTTCAAAAATCCATAATGACCACCTAAAAATTCTTTTTGCTACCAGGACCCTGAAAAAGGTCTTCCGATGAAGATCAGAGAAATTCCTGTTTTGTTTTGTCTATAGAGGAAAAAAATAACAATTTTGAAATATACCAAAGCACAAGGAAATAATTTTGAATAAAGTCTATGTTAGCCAGATTAACATAAAACTTCACATTAAAAGACTTTCTGTTTCTATTGCCTGATAAATTATATCCAGTTTTGTATGAAAAGTTAAATCATGCTAAACAGCAAACACACACACACAGAAGATGAATGAAGTTATTTTTATTTTACTTTATTTATTTTTGAGACAGGGTCTCACTTTGTAGTTCAGGTTGTCCTTGAACTCACTATGTAGCCTAGCTGGCCTAGAACAAGCAGTGATCCTCCTGATTCAGCCTCCTGCGTGCTAGGATTACAGGCATGCCCCACCGCTCTTAGCCTGCAGTTGGTTTTAAAGATAACATGTTTTGATCTTAGAAATTACTTCAAAAGTTAAGTGGGATTTTCTAGAAATCTGGGACTATATATACATAAGTGGAAATTATTTGATGATTACTATATCCTTAATAATACAATATCACTATATTTGTACTTTTCTATAATGTATTTGCAGATTAGTTGACAGATTAGCAATATGCCATTACATTTTAATTTTTTGATATAAATTATCCCTAAGTTGTGTTAAATTCTTCTGGAATACCATGTCCATATAATTACTTAATATTTTAAAATTTGTAATTTCTCCATCATCCACAAATCTCATATTATGGGAAGAAAAACAAATAAGATTAATCAAATTTGGCATTGTCAAATGTACAAAGAACAAAATATAATAGAATTTCTTTCAATTCAAATATTTACCTTAATGTTGCTTTTTTATGGAATTTATAGAAATCCAACTTCCAGATAAACAATTTGAAACCTAACAGTCAAAATCAATATGTTTTTGCAATGGTTTTATTTTAAATTTGCTAAATATTTTTCAATTTTAGTTTATTAAAAATAAATATTTAATTTATTAAATAAAATAAAAATAAAAATAGCCAGACTAGTAAATATAGCTCAAGAATAGACTGAGAAATATCTTTTTCTTCTCAGCTTTATTAGTACATGTTTCCAGTACATAATGATTACACTTATTGTCAGGAGGTGGAACAGGAGCACACCAGATATTAACTCTTTTCCACCCTTATCCCCGCCTTCTTGCTCTTTCCATCTCTCAGTCCCTTCCTATTAGCAAAATCTATATCTCCATTTTTATTCAATTCTCCTTTTTTTCGTCCCTTTTCCCTTTCCTCTCTTCCCCTTCCCTGCATCTTGTCTCCCTTCCCAATTGAAAGAGTTCTAGTCTTTATCTATGTTTTACTTTCCTCTCACTTTATTATGTGATATTTGAGCTTATGTGTCTGATTTAGTTCACTCAGTATTGCAATCTGAAAGTGCATCCATTTACCTGTGAATACTGAAGTTTATCCTTCTTTGTGGCAGAGCAGAATTCTATTGTGTATAAATACCATATCCTTTTTCCACCCATTTGTTGATGGTATATAGTCCATTTCCAAAATTGAGCTTTTATAACTTGTCAGAAGCAAGGGAAAAAAAGTACCCAGTACTCTCAATAGACACAAAAAAACTTTAACAAAAATCCAACATCCATTTGCAGATAACATGATCTTGTAATTATATAACCCAAAGAATTTCACTAAAAGACTCCTAGAATTAATAACCGAATTTGGGAATGTAACAGGATGCCAAATCAAACACAAAAATAAATAGTGTTCCTGTATGCTAATAATGAACTCACTGAGAAAGAAATTAGGAAAGAGTACCACTGACAATAGCATCAAGAAAAATTAAATATCTAAGGGTCACCCTAACCAAACAAATAAAACTTGGCTACAATTAATATTACATGACTATGAAAAAGGCGACTGACTAAAGAGGACATTAAAAAATGGAAAGATGGCCCCTGCTCTTGGATAGGCAGAAGCTATATAGTCAAAATGGCTGTACTTCCAAAATTGATACATAGATTCTGTAGAATCTTATTTAAAGCTGGGTATGGTTGTACAACTCTGGAGGCTGAGGCAGGAGGATCATTGTAAGTTTGAGGCCACCTTGGGCTACATAGTGAGTTCAAGGATAGCTTGAACTACATAGTGAGACCCTGTCTCAAAAAAAAAAAAAAAAAAGGAAAAAAAATCTCATTTAAAATACCAATAGCATTCCTCACTGATCTAGAGAACACAATCTTAAAAATCATATGGAACCAGAAGATATTGCAATAGCCAGAGCATTACTGGTGAACAAAAGCAAAATGGGAGGCATCACAATCCCAGATTTGAAGTTATATTACAAAGCTACAGTGACAAAAACAACGTGGCACAAGCACAAAAACAGCTAAGTGGATCAATGGAATAGAAAAGAGGAAGCATAAACAACCCAAGGCAATTCAGCTATTTGTTCTTTAACAAAGAGGCCAAAAACATACTCTGGAGTAAAGATAACCTCTTTAATAAATGGTGCTGAGAAAATTGGATATCCTCATGTAAAAGACTGAATCTAGACCTTATATCTCACAATTTACTAAATTAAAAACAAAACGGGCAGAAGATCTCAATATTGGATCAGAAACAATCTGTTTGCAGATAAAATAAGTAAAATTCTTGATGATAAAGGCATAGGTAAGGGTTTTCTAAACAAAATCACACTAGCACTAGAAATAGGAGAATCAACAAATGGGACAATATCAAATAAAAAGCTTCTGTGCAGCAAAGGAAACAACTAACAGAGTGAAAGCACAACCTACAGATTGGATAAAATAATTGCTAGCTATTCCTTGAATACAGAACTAACATGTGGAATATATAAAGAACACCAAAAAACTTAAAAACTCAAAATAAAAGACCTAATCTAAAAATGGACAATTGAAATGAATAGACAGACACGTCTCAGAAAAGATATCTATATTTTTACATTTAACAAAATACTCACATATGGATAGCATTTGCTTCTTTTACTGAATTATATGAGTGCTTGGAAATACTTAACAATTTGAAAATTTCCAGTCACATTTTTATCTGCCTTACAGCTAATTAGAGACTATCATTAAATTAAAGATAAGAGAAAATGACTGTTTGTATTTGTTGATTGATATGTTTTATTGTGTTTTTCTTGGAAGGTCAGAAAAGGTTTCATTTTGTAAAGTACACTTTACAGAAAATAATGAAAAACAAACAATTCTATTAAGAGCTTTTCAAAGCATTTTTTAACCATTATTTTTCATTGTGTGTGAAGAAACAATTCAGTTTACTCTTCATTCTTAAGTATCAAGCTCATTTTACCAATAGGTATTTATATTGACCACATTTATTTCAATAATTTTTATGGCATATAGACTTCCTTTCATGTGCTAGTAGTTACAATAACAGGTATTTATGAATGATACATACTTTCCGTATCTATGAGACTTTAAAAATTTTTCTGCCTTCAAGTAAATAAAACTTCAACTTGCTTGTATATTTGATACAAAATTAAGTGTGTTCTCCACAAAGAATCTATTGTATGTGACTATTTAAAATTAATTTTATTGGTATGGTTTAGTTATACAATATAATGGTACTTATCATTGGAAATTTGTACCTTTACATAATATATCTTGATTCTTATTTATTCCCCATTTTTCTGCCCTCTCTTCCACCCCTCCACCCCTCTATATTCACAAAGACTTTGTTTCTAGTTTTTCATTTTATCATATTAATTCCATTCCCTTCTTTCCTTTCCTCTGCCCCTCCCACTTCCACTTCTCCTTTGCCCCTTTTCTTCCTATTTCACGTTATCTATTGTAACTTTTGATCCTTATTTACACTTTCAGTTTCTCACACCAGAAAAATTATTCTGTATTTACACATGTGAGTCCTATTTATTTAACTTGAGTATCACCTTTATGTGCATCCATTTAGCTATAAATGTCTCTAATTTCTCATTCATTATGACTGAGTAGTACTCCATATTATATTTTTTAAAAACATGTTTTCTTTAACCAGTCTCAAATCCAGCCTAATTGATGGGCAATTGGGCTGTTTCCAAGTTTTAGCTATTACAAATTGTGCCACTATGAACATGGGTACACATGTATCACTGTGGTATGATTCTTTTAATTCTTTTGGGGAGATACCCACCAGGGAATAGCTAGGTCAAATGGGACCTCCAATACTAGTTCTTTGAGGTATCTCCATACTGATTTCCACAGTGGTTGCAACAGTCTACACTCCCAAAAACAGTAGAGAAGGTTCCCTTTTTCTGCACAGACCCACAAGCATCTTATTGGTTGATTTCATGATAGCAGCCATTCTTCTGGGGTAAGGTGAATTCTCAGCATTGTTTTCCTTTGCAACTCTTGAATGGTCAGTAATGTCAAAGATATTTTTCATATGTTTATTTGCTATTTCTAATTCTTTGTCTGAGAAGAGTCTGTTTATTTCAGATGCTCATTTTTGGTTGGGTCTTTAAATTTGGGAGGTTTGATTTTTTTTAAGTTCTTTATAGATTCTAGATAGTAGACCTTTGTCTGAGGAACAGCAGGTGAAATTTTTTCCCACGTTGTGGTTTCTGTCTTTATGCTGTTGGTGGTTTCTCTTGCTGTGCAGAAGCTTTTTAATAAGAAGAGATCCCACTTGTTTATTGTGCTAGTTCACATGCAACTGAAGTTTTGTTCATAAAATCTTTTCTTCCACTGATGTCTTCAAGAGTTCTATCTAACCTCTCTTCCAGCTGGTTTAGTGTGTCTGTTTTAATATTTAGATATTTGATCCATTTCAATTTCAGTTTAGTGCATGGTGAGAGTTATAGGTTGAATTTTAATCTTTGGCAAGTTGAAACCCAATTTTTCCAGCACCATTTATTAAAGAGGCTATCTTTCCTCCAGTGAGGGTATTTGGCTTCTTTGTCAAAGATGAGGTGGTTGAGTGTGTTTGGAGTTGTTTGGGCATCTTCTAATCTGTTCCACTGCTCCCCGGGTCTGTTTCTTTGCCAGTACCATGCTGTTTTTATCACATTAGATTTGTAGTATAGTTTCAAGTTGGGGGTTGTGATACTCCCTACCTTGTCTTATTGCCTAGAATTGCTTTTGCTATTCTAGGTCTCTTCTGGTTCCAAATGAATTTTTGGATTATTTTCTCAAGGTCTGTGAAATATGTTGCTGGAATTTCATTGGGATTACCTTGAATCTATATAGCAGTTTTGGAAGTATGGCCATTTTCACTATATTGGTTCTTCCTATCCAGGAGCAAAGGATGTATTTCCATTTCCTGATATCCTTTATGATCTCTTTTTTCAGAGTGCTGTATTTTTCAGAGAAGAGGTCTTTGATTTGTTTTGTTAGGTTGACTCCTAGTTATTTTGTTTTTTTGAATGTTTTTGTGAAGGGAGTTGTTTCTCCAGTTTCTCTTTCAGTGAGTATGTTGTTCTTGCACAAGAAAGCTATTGATTTTTGTGTGTTGATATTGTATCCAGCTATTCTATTCAATTTGGTTATTAAGTCAAGACTTTTGGTGGAGTTCTTGGGATCTTCTATATAAAGTATCATGTCATTTGCAAATAATGATAATTTAATTTCTTCATTTTCTTTATTCCTTTTCTTTCTTTCTTTCTTTCTAATTGCTGTGTCTATGTTTCAGAAACTGTGTTGAACAGGAGTGGTGATAGTGGACATCCTTGTCTTGTTCCTGATTTCAGTGGGAAGGATTTCAGTTTTTGACCACTTAATATGATATTGGCTGTTGTTTTTTTATAAATGGCTTTCATCAAGTTGGGGTAGAGACAATCTATTCCAAATTTTTTCTAGGGTTTTTATCATAAATTTGTGTTGGATTTTGTTGAAAGCTTTTGGGGCATCTTTTGACATGATCAAATTTTTTTTGTCCTTGGCTCTATAATATAATGTATTAATTTTATTGATTTGTGTATGTTGAACCATCCCTGCATCCCTGGTTTGAATCCTACTTGGTCACAGTGTATGATCTTCCTTCTGTTTGCCAGTATCTTATTGATGATTTTTGCATCTATTCATTAGTGAGGTTAGCCTATAGTTCTCTTTTTCAGTTGACTCTTTCTCTGGTTTGGGGATCAAGGTGATGCTTGCTTCCAGGAAGGGATTTGGGAGTATTGCTTTGCTTTCAATTTCACGGAAGAGTTTAAACAGTAGTGGCAATAATTCTTCACTAAAGGTCTCATAGAATTTAGCAGTGAATCCAATAGGATGCAGGCTTTACTTGGTTGGTAAGTTTTTAATTACATTTTCAATTTCATTGGTTGATATTGGTTTGTTTAGAATTTTTAGACCATCATTCATCTTTGGTAATTCATACACGTCTAGGAAACTGTCCATTTCTTCTGTGTTTTCCATCTTATTGGCATATAGGCTCTTGAAGTAAGTAGTGAAGATCCTCTGAATTTCTGCTGGGTCTGTTGTAATTTCTCCCATTTCATTCCTAATTCCATGGATTTGTGTATTCTCTTTTCCTTTTTTATAAGTTTGGCTAAGTGTTTGTAAATTTTGTTTATTCTTTCTTTTGTTTACTCTTAACTAACTCTGCTTCATTGATTTTTTTGTATCATTCTCTTAGTCTCCATTGTATTGGTTTCTGCTCTGATCTTTATAATTTCTTCCCTTGTATGAGCATTGGGTTTTTCTTGCTCTTGTTTCAGAATATGTAGGTTAGCAGGAGGTTGTGTATTTGAGCTCCTTATTTTCCTATCGTAAGTATTCACTGCTATGAATTTTTCTCATAAGACTGCTTTCATTGTGTCCCATATATTATGATATATTGTATTGACATTGTCATTTAATTATAGAAAGTGTCTGATTTCTTCTTTAATTTCTTCTGTGACCCATTGGTTATTCAGAAGTGTGTTGTTCAATTTCCATGTGTTTATGAAATTCTTGTGGTTTCTTTTGCTATTGATCTACAATTTCATTGCACAATGGTCTGATAATATACAGCGGATAACTTTAATTCCTTTGCACTTACTTAAACATTTTCTATGAGTAACTATGTAGTCTATTTTGGAGAACAACCCATGTGCAGCTGAAAAGAATGTGTATTCTGATTTTGTGGGGTGGAACACTCTGTAAACATCTGTTAAGTTCATTCGTTCAAGAGTTTGATGGAGTTCTAGTATTTCATTATTTATTTCTTGTCTAGTTGATCTATCTATTTGTGACAGTAGGTTACTGAGGTCCCCTACTACTATTCTATTAGTGCTTATTTGCTTTTTCATGTCCATTAGTATTTGTTTTATATAGTTTGGTGCATATATATATGATTGTCATCTCTTTTTCTTGGATTATTCCCTTTACAAGGATGTAGTGTCTTTCTTTGTCTCTCTTAATCAGTGTTGGTTTGAAATCCATTTGATCTGCAAAGAAGATAGCTATACCTCCTTTTTATTCAGGTTCCTGAAGCATGCAGTACTGTTTCCCACCCTTTAACTTTCACTCTATGTGTTTCTTTTGAAATTAATTGTGTTTCTTGTATGGAGCATATTGTTGGATTGTTCTTCTTGACCCATTCTACCAGTCTATTTATTTTGATTGGTGAATTGAAATCGTCAACATTGATGGTTGTATCTGATATGTATTGACTTTTCTTTGTCATGACTTTTTCTTTATGTTGCATTCTCCCCCTTTGCATTCAATTTCTTGTCATGCCTGATGGATTCATTCTGCTGGGCATCCTGGAATTGTGATCCTATTTGTCTTCCTAGAATATTTTTTAAAACATTTTGGAGTGCTGGTTTGGTATTCATAAAGTTCCTCGGGTGCTCTTTGTCATGAAAGTATCTTTTTTCTCCATCAATTTTGAAAGATAGTTTTTCAGGATTTATCAATCTGGGTTGGAGGCTGTTCTTCTTTAGGGCTTTGAATACATCACTCCAAGCTCTTCTCGTCTTGAAGGTTTGAGTTGAGAAGCCTGCTGTGATTCTGTTGGGCTTTCCTTTGTATGCAATATGTTTCTTTTCTCTAACAACTTGTAGAACTTTGTTCTTCTGTTCGGTTTCTGGAATTTTAACAATTATATGCCTATGTGTAGATTTTTTTTTTTTTTTTTTTTGGATCAAGGCCTCTTGAAGTCCTATATGCCTCACTTATCTGTATGTCAAGTTCTTTTCCCCTGCTTGGGAAGTTTTCTGCCATTACTTCTTTGAACAGTTCTTTTTATATCATTTGTACTCTCTCCTGTTTCTTCATTAAATCTGATTAGTCTTATATTATTCTTCTGTGCATCATCTAACAGCTGCTGGATTGATTTCTGGTGGTCATTTACTAATTTTATGACTTTTTTTTCCCTGACCACTAAGTGCAATTCTGTCTTCTATATCTGATATTCTGTCCTCACATTGGCTCATTCTGCTGTGTAAACTTTCAATGGAGTTTTTAATCTCCTGAAAATCTGTTTGCGTTGTTTTATGGATTCTATTTGTTTCCTATGTTGGGATTCCATCATGTTCCTCAGCTTCTCCATTCTTTTATCTATTTCTGCTCTAGATTTATTATTCATGTCTTACATTATGGATACAATCTCTGTTGTTATCTGAGAAATTATTTCTGATTTCATTTTTTCCAGATTTTCTTTCATTGCCAGTTCAGGGAGTCCAGGTGCTTGAGTATCAGATTGTTCCATGTCACTGCCCTTTGGGGTTGCCTTAGGTGATATGGAAATTTATTTTTGAGATTTGTTTACATGTCTTCTCATTTCAACATATGCAGCCTGCTGTGGTCTTGTTGAAGCGATTTCTGCTCACTCAGTGCTCTTCAATCCTCAGCAAGCCTCTGAACAACTTTTTCTCTGCTGCTCACCACTGCACCAATTTCTAGGCTCAGAGTGGTGGCCTTCTGGTTCCCTGTGCTGTCCTGTTGTCTGAATGGGGTTCTGGCTGGCACCAGAGGACACTTGGGATGGTACCTAGGTGTGCCTCTGGTTAGGGCCTGCCCCTCTATATAGCCTTTGGGTGGAGCCTGTGCACCTCAGTCACTGATGTCTGAGTGGAGTTCTGGCTAATGTCTGCACTCACTTATGGATGGAATCTGGGTGGGCCTCTGGCTGTTGCTTGTGCACCTGTGTAATTTTTCCAGGTGGCTCTTGACTGGGTCTTGTGGGTCCATGCAGCTGAGTTTGAAGTGGGGCCCTGGCTGGATCTGCCTGCTGTAGCACTGCTGTAGTCCACACCTGCTTTTCTGTATGTGACTCTTATGTAGCTACATTTAAGAGGCCCAAAGGTACTCTTTGACAATGAGATGATGTGCACAGTGCTTCAAAGCTCAGTTCTAGAGTCAGCAAGACCTATTTGAAGTCCAGAATATTCTGCTTGAGTTATTTTGAAACTGTTTCTCATTCTCATTTAGGGCTGTATAAGCTTTTGTGTTTATAAGATTTTGATAAAATGAGTACTTGCCACAAATAACTGAAAAAAGCAGGGTCTGGTGATTTTTTTTCTATTAAGGGCCAGATAGTAAATAATTTAGCCTTTGCAGACCATAACATTTACATTTCAAGTACCCAACTATCACTTTATCAGTCTAATACCTAGCCAAATGGGTAAGTTTGTGTTCTAATAAAAATGTAAAAACTGGCACACATGAGATCAGTTATGTCTCATAGGATATTGTCAATTCTGTTCTACAGGGAAGAGTGACTTATATTTCTACCTCTCACATATTCATTTGCATCTATAAAAAAGTTCCTAACTACAAAGATACTCTGCTACGATGTTGATTACATAACAGGATATTGGGAAATAGCAATCATGAATTGAAAGAAATATAATTATGTCAAGGGCAAAAAATAGAAAAACATTTAGACTTCTTGGTGTAATAATTGTCAATTTACAAAGTAAAGATCAATTTACAAAGATAAAGAAAAGATCTATAGTGAGTAAAGAAATCAACAAATATATAGATATTTTACACAGAATAAAAACCAAATAATTATTTAATCATAATGAAGATATTCAATTTCACTCATTTCAATAAATTGAATTGGTTAATTTATTAGTTTATTAATGTATCATGATTTTTAAATTAAAAGTACATATGTACACTACATGAATATATAATATATTCATATATTATATTCATATATTCACACACTATATATATATATATATATATATATATATATATATATCACTCCGTCTTTGAAAATGCGAAAAGTTTTATTACATTCTTTAAGGCTAGGCTGTGGACAAATGAAAACTTAGATGTATCAATGACTAAAAATAACCTGACACACAGCCAGGGATATAGCTCAGTGGTACAGCACATGCTTGGCAAGTATGAAGCCCTGAGTTCAACTCTCAGTACGAAAAAAAATAAAACAATGTAAAATAACCTGACACAAAACCCTGTTGAGGCAATTGGGAATATCTATCATTTATACTTCCAAGAATTTATTTCACAAATACATAAGTATGTGCAAAATGTTGAGTATACTACATATATTATTACTTATTTATTTATTAGAAATTTTTAGCAGTAAATATGTGTTTAGTTATTTATGGTACTTCAATACAATGACACACAACAATCTTTAAAACATATACTTGATTGCATGTAATGATATGGATACATTTTCCTTACAGTAATTAAAGTAAAACCTATGTGCATGGAATATTATTATTTTTCTTTTTAAGAAAATAATACATATCTACTTATTAAAAATTTTTAAGAAACATACATAACTGATTAGTGATTACTAGAACAAGATTAGGAGGCAGATACTACTTTTCACAGAGTATCTTTTTATATTCATTAAATTTTATATATAACCTACTTGTGCACTAAATTAATAAAAATTTTATATTCAATATATATACACAATTTATCAACATCTAAAATGAACTATTTATTCACATCTGTGCTGAAGACTATAGCTTAAATATAAATGGAAAGACATTTAGATGTTTATAGGCATTATTCTCTGAGCAGAGCAATTAAAAATTTACACATTCTGGAAATTTTACATATCACTATTTATTAAATAGGTACCTAAAATAAAAAATACAATCAAAACCTAGCTCAAAATGTCACCAGTCAAAGGTCTGAGGATGTTTCTAAAGCTTAGATAAGAAATTTAACTCACCTTAATCTAGAACAGGCTCTCAGGTTCACTGATTCTTATTGTGGAAAAGGAAATTTGAAGACTAGTCAGTAAGAGTCACAGGAAGATTGTCATTAGGCAGAAATTAAAAGGTACACACTCAAAGAAACAAAGTATGGACCCTTAGAAGAGAGCAACACCTTTTTTTACTGGAACTATTAATATGTATTCTTCTCTTAAAAAGGTGGAACCTCCAGGAAAATGTGGCCCACCTCTCACAAGGTTACTGACCCATGTGACAGGCATAAACCAGGTTTTTTTCTATTTCTTTAATGTATAATTTCAGCACTCTGAATTCTCTTAACCTTTTCCTCTATCTTAGGATAAGGTAATTTCTCCTTACTTTCTCAAATAAGTTCATACATGGACTTCAGTACTCCTGAGGAATTTTGAGTGTGATGAGTCTGAGAGGAAAGGAGCTTAATAAATTAAATCAAGGGAGTATTGATGTGGATTGTATTGTGGAACTCTGCTTAGTCATGGAAATTGTAGTTTTCTTAAAAGTATAATTGTTTTAGTTATGAGTTCCTTTGTCTCCATTCTAGTTTATTTCTTCTATGCTACCACACTATATTCCTATAAAAACCCTCATTTCCTAAGATACTTTTTTAAGTTGTACAGAATTCACTCCCCTTTGTGAGGGAGAATAATTATACTAGAAGAAATTATTAATCTAACTTTGTGTTAAAAACTGCAAAGTTCAATTTATGAATATACAAATGAACCTGTGTAAGTTTTAAAACATCTAGGTTAAAAAGAAAATTAAAAAAGAATATATACTTTAAGGAGGTTTGCTTTGGAGAAAGTACAAAATTGAAATGTATAAAACAGTGATTAAAATCTTAACTCCTCATGTAGTGAGGTGCTGTTTTACTTACTAGTTTTATTTTCAATATTCTCCACCCATGGACAATAGTACTGTTTTCACAGGGTCATAATCAAATTAGAATGTTTAAGAGATGTTGAAAAGCTTATCACTGTGCTATGCAATGTATAAATATGAACTATTTGGATATCATTGGCAGGAAACTGATAAGATTTGGTTGAGGGGAACAAGGAAGGTATCTAATGAAGTCATTCACGTAAAATTTGTTCAAAAGCATTCATAAAGTTGTAAATTTCTTTTCTTCCAAAAGAGGTCTAATGTGGGCTCAGTAATAAACGTGGTAAACAAACACCCTGGGTGATTATTCTACACTCTGAAATGCCCTATGGAAAAGAGCAACACTTAAAAGCAAGATCCTAAACATATTTCTGACATGTTAGAATTCTCTATAAGTTTATGTTGTGAATACTGCTTTTTGTTTTAAAACAAGTTCCAGGCATTAAGAGAAATGTACGTGCCTCAGAAATGAACAGGAGAATGTCTATAAACATTTTCCTTTGATGTTTTCATTAGTTTCAAACTAAATTATATGAAGAAAAGACAATACATGAGTATAAGCTTTGGAAAAGTAATATTTCTCATGAAATTGGGCATCTAAAAATGGTTAAAAGATAATTCCCTAAATGTTTACAAATTCCAAATCATTCTGAATCTAAAACTAGATCATTAACTAAAATTAGTATGCTATATATCATCCTTCTGTTTTAGTATAATTTTTATGCCAAGGATGTGAAAGGTAACTAACCATCATCATCTAAATGTAAATAAGTTATAATGGTACAATTTTAGTTTAATTTAATTTTAGTTAATGCCCTAGTTTCAAATTTAGAACAATTCAAAATTTATAATCATTTAACAAATTATCCCTCAGTCCCTTTCAGATGCCCCATTTCATGAGAATCATTATCCCTCCAAAGCTTGTAGTCATATATTGTATTTTTTTCATATAAAAATGATACAAGTATATGTGTTTTTATTCACAATTATTGGTATTTTTTGGATTTTCCTGAAACGTATATAAACTGACCTCAAAAGGTCGTCAGTTCCAAAAGTGTGGTTGGAGAGAAACTAGCATAGGTAAGATATTTTATTGAAAAGACAAATTGTTTTCTTGTATCATAAATAAAAAGAAAAAATATTAGGCATTGTGTCCCACTCAACAAATGGACTGTATATACAAGTGTGGTTAACAAGCGATTGCCTCATTGATGAGCATTTTTCTTTGTTGAGGTTTTCACCATTATTCAGGGTGGTCTTTAGCTTTTCAATTTTTTAAGTAATAAGATTAACTGTATATTTTATAGAGAACTGTATTACAAATATGTTTTCAACTATATTTGTAGTATTTAAGTGTTACGTCAGTTCTTTTCATGTCATACAGAAATTGTCTCAAAATACTCTTTAGGGGAATAAGTCACTTTATAGTCAGAATGTTTGACATTCTAGTGTTCTAAAAATATTTATTTTGCATAATCCTGTAGTCAGATAATTTTATGCATATGCAGCTTGGGTTAAATTTCAAGTATTGCGTTCAGCACTGGTATATTTACTGCATACATTTGTTTTGTTTTGATTTCTGTCATGTAGAACACTGCCTTGGTCATCATAATGTAATCTGTGTTGTGTTCTTCTTTTTTCATGTTACAGCCTTTGAAAATCATTTAATATAAATTCAAAAAAAAAAAAAGAAGAAAACCAAATCCTTAACTTATATTTTGACCTTAACATGTAGCAAGTACATACATTTGGAAACTTTTGATCATTAAAAGGTCCATATTTTACCATGTGTGAAATCTTGATGTAATGAAATTATCATTATATTAAAAAATAGTAATGTGTTGGTAAAAAAAAATAAATAAAAATATAGTAAAAAAATAAAAAATAAATATGAACTAATATGTCCCAGTTCACGACTGTGGGAAGGTGGAAAAGAATGAAAGATTACTCAAAGATTACACTGAGTCAATGTCTAATCCATACACCAAGAAGGCCATAGGGGCTGACATTAACCAAGACCCCTTAGCATGAGAAAGCTGCAAAGATAGCCCCGAACTAAAACCACTCTGGCCTTTTTTTGATAATACCAGAAAGCAAAGATGAAAGAAAAAGTTCCCACCTGTGCAGGAACTCATGTAGGGGACTAGGAAGAATAGGAAAGTCAGGGCGGCTTGTTAAATGGCTGGCCTAGGATCCAATTTAAATGATAAATAGGAGTATAAGGAGAACAAGGCCAGAGCATTCATTCCTTAAGAGAGTGACTTGATCCCACTTGGACTTGTGTCCCATAGGTTATCCTTTTTTTTTTTTTTTGGTACTAGGGATCGAACTCGGGACCTTGCACTTGTGAGGTAGGCAGCAGAACCACTGAGCTAAATCCCTGGCTGTTATCTTTTAATCTCTGGTAGGTTTTGGGTGTGTGGCTCCAAATGTCCCTTACCTCTGGGTATCCATCTCAAACATATCTGTGGCCAACACTTCTACACTAACATTAGTTAACTCTGGTTCCATGTCTACATACAATTTTTTCAACATGGCTTTTTAAAAACATAAGTCACTCTGCACTTTACAATTAATATGCAATCAGAAGCCAAGACTATATAATCTCAGAAAGTATTTGAACTTGTTTTTATTAGTCTTTTAATAGCAGTAAATATTAAGTGATATAGACATATTCAATATAATTTCTTTTCAAATATTAGTGATAATTAATATTAGTAGAGAGTGTGTCTTATTTTTGAATTCAAAAGTGCAGTCATGTTTAGGTCCAGTAAGTCGAGATTTTTAAGTGAAACTTGATTAATATTATTACTAGAATCAACAACCTTAGATTTCAAATATTTCTGCAATTTCAAATGAAATTTGTTCCTGAAATTACTAAAATTAGTATTTTTGTCCATTGCTGAGAATCAACTATTATGACCACAAGCAACAAGAACAAAGATACTTTCTTGTATAAAAATCAGAAAAAAACCCAAAATTAAATTGGGCAAATATTCCTTTTAATTGGCCACTTATAGCCATCAAATTATAATTTGATTCTATAAGATAAAAGTATATGGATTTCTAAAATATCATTGTATAATTAGAACTGGGTTTGATGGTGCATACCTAAAATTTCAACACTCAGGAGGATTTCTTCAAGTTTGAGGCTAGCATGGGCTATGTAGTGAGTTCAAAGCAAGCTTGAAGTACAGAGTTACTGCCTCAAAAATAAAAATAAAAATAAAAAGTGACTAATAGTTGTTATCACAAAGTAAAAAAAGTAAAAATCTTAGAATATAATACAATGAACTACATACAATAATGACTTAAGCTCTGTTTTACTAGCACATAAGTAGACAGAATAATGGTAGAGAAAGTTTTAATTCTATGTATATTTATCAATTTATCATATGCTTAAATTTTTATCTCTTTTATGTTCAATCTACTTTAAAAACAATAAACATAGGGGCTGGGGATTTAACTCAGTGGCATTGCACCTGCCTTGTAAGCATAAGGTCCTAAGTTTGATCCCTGGTACCACAAAAATAAATAAATAAATAAATAAACATAAAAGACTACATGAAAATGTGAGATACTTTATATGTTTAGTGTGGGGAAAATTCAAAAGACAGAAAAAAAAGATTAGAACATTGAGCTGTATTACCAAGCTAGGTACTTTAGTTACTCTTAACATGGAAAACTATTCCCTTTTACAGAGTTAAAATTAAGTTTAAATCTATAATATATGTTGAAATATTTATTCATAGTCTATGCAATCTGCAAACATAGACTAATATTAATGACTTCTAGATTAGTGTTACCTGTTAGGTATATTCAAATGTAAATATAGATATCAAAATAAAATCTTTCTCTAAAGGACTTATATCTCTAGTATAGAAAGAACTTTATGGACTAATTCAAAACACAGAAAAAAGAATATAATATTGAGAATTAAGCTCCAAATATAAAAATATCCATTAAATATAGAGGAAAGTATTTAAGTTCCTCAAAGTAAGATGAACACAATTTAGAAGTACATTGAGAAATTAGGCCAGTGCATGTCTGTCATTTTAGAACTCAGGAGGCTGAGGCAATAGGATTGCTTTGAGTTTGAGGCCAGCCCAGGATACATAGTGAGGTCAAGTTCTAGACAACTATATAGTGAGACACTGTTCAAGAAACAAACAAATAAAAAAGTACATGGAGACATTGATTTCATTTGTGAATTTTGTAAGAGCAAATATTCAATAATACATCATGTTTGTGATGGTAAGGACAAATGGGCTTATAAGAATGTAAATTGGAAACCAGCCAAATATATTCATATATATGTGGACATATTCAATAGATAGGTAGATAGGTAGATAGATAGATGTGAGTAGATGTACATGATAAGTACTCTGCAGATATTAGATCCTCATCACACACAGGTATGGATAGAAATGGACAGGATTAAAAATATACTTTAACTAGTGTGGTAGTGCATAGCTATAATCCCAGCACTCTTGGGAAGTTGAGGTCAGAAGACTGCAAGTTGCAGTCAATCCTGGGCAATTTAGCAACTTATCAAGACCCTATGTATACATAAACAAACAAACAAACAAATAAGCTGGGATGTAGCTCAGTGAAAAGAACCTGAGCTTAATACATAACACTAAGAAACAAAACAAAACAAAATAACAAAAAAGCAAAAAAAAGCCAAAAAAGTGTAGAAATTTTCTCATCACATTTGTTTTCACAAAAACTAAATCCTGGAAAAAACTTAACTGCTTACTGCTAGAAACATGTTAAATAAATTTTTGTGAGAAAGTATAGAAGAAATAATGATAGGTGGAAAGGAAACTCAATTTTTGCCTCCCTTATGTTAACACTGAGTCAAACCTCTGCTTAGCTCACATTTAAGTATAGAATCACAGAAGGAGGATCAGTATTACAAGGTTTATTAGCCCTTAACTTAACCTACTTTATCTCATTCTCCTTCAGTACTGAAGATACTAAGATAAGAATAACTAAATTAATTTCCATGATTTACAGAGACATCCAATTTCCAAGTTGTACAATATCCAATTCCAGAATGTATGGACCAATGCCTATGTGTCTCCAAACTTCCAATCACCTCGGATTCTAGAAAACAGCAGAGACTCACAGAGCACCTCATGGTAATATCTCCTCCTTCCAAGCAGGAGGGTTTGCTCATCACAGAAGAGAAGAAGTACCCCTTCCCAGCAGGAACAATCATCTCATGGGAGCCCCACTGTCCAAGTCTTAAGGATGCCTCTGTGCTATGAAATGAGAACTGAGATAATGATTGACAAGTGTTTGGCCCTCCTCAGGTATCCCATAAAATCTGGCATTGTGCTTTTGTTATTTCAAAAATATTCCAGAAGGTTAAAGGTGAAAAAGAATACAAATACTTTTCTGTAGTAAAATATCCAGGATTGGGGAAATGGATGTGAGGAAGAATTGGGACAATTTAAAACAGGTACATAGAAGCAAAACTCTGAACTTTTCACCAGTATGTTTTCTAAATCATGGATTGCATGAACAGGGAAAGTTCAATTTAAAGGGCAGAAAAACTGAGCAAAACAAAAGTGCATAGTTGATTCCTGGCTGAAGGTAATTAGTTGCAGAATGCCTAAAGGCTTCTGTGCTTGCACAGGATTCTTATGGGCACTACTTCAGGTCCATTTGCATAACAATTCTGTCCAGAGGGTGGTTTTTGTCTGTTCCTCTTTCTTGACCATTTCTCCTGAAGCATTTTCTCATCTGATGTACATGAATTTAAAATTCTTGAGGCACAGTGACTATATATAGAAAAAAGGAGAATTTCTTACTAATTATTTTAGTAAACTTTTTAGCTTGACTTTTATCCCTTTGACATTAAATCCACAAGAAAGTGAATGTTTAAAATAGCCAAGCATCTGACACAAAGAAAAAAAATAATATTCATGGACAATAACTTATCACTCACCTCATGAACTGAATTATTACTGTAAAAATAGTTTAGAGGGTGCTTCAATGGATTCTAGCTGTTATCACAATATAAATAATAGGAAAGATGTATTCAAAGGTTTGATTGCTCGAAGGTCCAAAATCAAGGTTCTAGAGAATTTAGTGTCTGATGAAGGCTCCTATCCTAGTTCACAAAAGAAGGGTTTTTATTGGTTTTATGCTCACATGGCAAGAAGAGGCAAATGAGAACAAGGAGGCCTCTTCTTTTGAAGGAGAGAATGCTTCATACTAGCCCTAACTATACCCCAAAGTCCCAACTTCTAAATATTGCCATACTGGTGAATATGTTTCAACACATTTCCATAAACTTTTGGAGACACAAACATCTAGACCAGAATACAGTGTCAAACATGCCATAACCCTTTCTTTTTTTTCTGACCCCTGTCCTGAAGACAATGAAGTATGTAGTCAAAAGACATAGCAGTGGGAAACTGGGTATAGTATTTTAGAAAGAACAAAGAAAAAAAATGCTATATGAGAGGGGCTCCAAGGGAGGCCACTGAGGAGGAGCCCACATTCCAGAGTTAGGAGAACAGACTTTCTCTGCCCTCACAGGGGCAAACCCAGTAAGCCTCCCTTCCTTTGTGTTTTAATCTCCCCAAGGCCTATTTTGGTTTACTCAAGTACCCATTTTAGCTGCCTATTGTTTGTCTGGATCCTGCTCTGTGGAGAACACCTTGAAATAAGATGGAATTGTAGAACCCTAAGTGTGCTGTAACCCTAAAAGTGTGCTGTGACTTTAAGAGTGCTGTAACCTAAGTATAACATAATGATGTGTAACCGTAAGATATGAAAGCAGAACCTTAAGTGGTATGGAACTGATAAGGGTGTGCCCTGAACTGGACAGGGAGTACACTGAACTGGACAGGGTGTACCCCGAAATGGACAGTGTGATAAGTCTGAACCAATACCACGAATGCCCAGTCAGAATAGTATAAAAGGAGCTGAAGACCCCAAGCAAGTCGACGATCCTTCCCACCGACTAGTTGACCAGTCAATCTGCTGATCTGACTACCGACCGAGACATCTGCACCCCTGATCCCGCTGGGAGGAGCATCGCCACCGACCAGAGGAGACCAGAGGATGAGGCAAGCAGAGAGACAGATACCCTAGCACCGACTCGATGCCCTTCGCCTATGGATCGGACCCTCTGACCCTGCGGGAGGAAACATCGCACTCCCATAAGGACTTGTGCAGTACAGGTACAGGGACGTGGTAATTGGCAGACTTAATATTGTGTGATAATTGCATAGTGTGTGGTAATTGTATTGAAATGAATTATGACAATGTAAAATAAGTGTGTGAATTGCCATCTGAGTCTGAGTCCTCTTTTACCCATGGTACCTGCTCGCGACATGCTCTCAATGCTAAGTTGTCTAAGGTCACAAAAAATTAAGTGATTATGCTGAGTAATTAGCTAAAGTACATTACTCTTCCCTGTATTGTTTTTCTGGTAAAACATATCACTGCCACAGAAAATAATTCTCTATCATGGGTTAAGTTGGTATCACAAGTCACTCAGTCCTTGATGCTGAGTTTTAGATGTGTAAATAAATGAAGATCATTTCATATTGTGGGATACATCTAACCAATTGATTCCAGGCTTTTTCATAAGATGAGCAAAGAAATGCAAACATACACCCAAATGGTGAAAGAAACACAATTACTTTCATTGAAGATAACAGGAAGAATGTTTGGGGGCAGATTTGTGCCAGTAGAAAACAAAAATGTGTCACAATTAGAAAAGTGATGCTGGAGCTACAAGAACAGCAAAAGGCACACTGCTCAAATCAGGCTTTCAGACCACTAGGGAAGGGCAGCCCAGCAGGTGCCTCTCACTGGGTCTCTAGGAGAGTCTGACAGTAGTGATTAACAGAATGCCAAGTCATCCTCAGGTGGCAGCTTTCAACAAGTACATTTGTTCAGCATTCACTCTGATTAAACTACATGTAACACTGGAAGTAGGATTGGACCTGGGACATTACCCATACTCAAGTGGGTAGAGGGGAGTGATTACTTGAGTGGCCCTGATAGCCCTCCCTGGAGTACTGTCATAACATGCTTGGGGAACCACCCTGGGCAGAGACACTGGGCCCCATGATGCCAGGCTAGCAAGGTCCCTAGTAACTGGGATGCAGGTTGCCAGAGCTTTCAATGTTAGAATGGCCCTGAGTAGAAAAAGTGTAATGCTTTCAATTACTGGAATTCTGTGTGACTGGTTGGAGGAACATACTGCATTTGGTTTTCTCTAGTTACTTTAAAAGTTGTAAGTGAGGGCAAACATTTAAAAAGTAGCAGTTTTTGGACAAAGTCTTACCTGGTTAATGCAGAGGTTGTGGGTCAGAATTCTATTTTTAATATATGGTCTGACCTTTGACCTTATGTACACACAGTTCTTACTGCCCTGAAAGAATTCACACTTTGCTGTGGAAATACATGACCAAGAGGACTTAAACATTTATCTTAGTGTGACTGAATGTTCACTAGGTTTCTTCCTGGCCCGAGGCTCTGCCCTCACATTTTTTAGAACATTTATTCTAAAAATTCTGTGGTTCTTTTGTACTTTATATGTTGATCATTCAAAATCTTACCAGTTTTATAAATTATGACTGTCTTTCTCAAGGGCCTACAAATCAATCTCTTGAAATATAGTCAGCCAGGAAGAGGTAAAGGGAACCCCTACATCCCAATTTCTGTGGAAAAGTGAAGTCTAAATTTGTTACCAAAATCACCTGATTTTGGTGGGGGTTTTATAAAACTCCCATCTTTCAAGAAGACAAACATTATTTTTCCTTTTAGTAAGAACAGTTAGCAAACCCCTATGGGCTCTGAACTCCCCTACATAGTTCTTTAAAACCGTTCCATTTTTATTTCTGTGGAGTTGGGGTCATATGATGATGATGATGATGATGATGATGATGATGATGATGATGATTTTGCTTAGTTCAATAGCCTTAAATGAAGTTTTTGACTCACGTAGCAGAAAGACTAAAGCAAAAACCTGTTTTCTAATGTAAACAATTATGTACACATGTAAATATGCATAAAACTCTTAATTAGCAAATTGAGTCTTACATAATTAGAAAATTGAGTCTTTTGGGGGGTTGTTTTACTTACTATGGGCCACTAATATTTTTAAATGAAAATAAAACATATAGAGCATGTCCCTCTTTATTATTCTGAATTGCTTTCATGTCTCAATATTTTAAGGCATTTTATCCACTCATATATAACATATCACGATTGATTTCCCTCCTGAGGCTTGGATACTTCAGGGTACATTTGAAGTTAAATATATTTAATTTATCTCAAAAAATAGAATGTGCTTTGCTCTTATTAAACATTTCTAAATGATAAGTGTTGCAGACAGATTTTACCTTCCATTGTCTCCAAAATTTATTAAGATGTGAAAAAGTATCTCATATTTCTCACTTTCAACAGTTATCTAAAGCTCTTTGAACTCCATTGCAAGTGAAATTACATGTTGTCCAAGGAAATAAAAGGATCTTTGTTATTTTTTGTCCTATGACTTCATTTTTCTCAATAAATTAGAGATTCATCATCAGACCCTTTAAAAATACAGCATTTACCAGAACCTCTTATCCATCGTCCAGGTCTGAGAATCATACAAAAGAAGATTTGGTTTATAGAAAGAAGAGCACTATTGATTCAGGCAAAGCTGGACAGTAGTTGACAAGTGATATCAAAGCTAAATAAATGGCCAAGATGAGTGAAAGATCCAAGAGAGAGAATTACAACTTGCAGGGCTTAATTGTGGAGACATAGATGTCAGAAAAGAGATAGACTGATGTTATTGTTTGGGCCTAGATGCCCGCCCCCAAGCCTCATGTTATTATAGGCTTGATTTAGAATGTGTGATGCTGGAATTGATTCATGATGCAATGCTAGGCCCAAGGGCACTAGGATTAAGGGCATGAGTGCTACCCACCCTAAGTAGTCTGAATTAAAATAAAAGGGTCAGGGATAGATAACCTGTTAACTCTCTTGTTACTTTTGCTGCCTGTGTGCCCCATGTTGTTTCTGCTCTGCCATACCTGGTTGTCATCCCTGCCTTGGAGTTGGCTCATTATGGACTGAAACCTCTACAAACTGTAAGCCAAATAAACTACTTCCCCTTTAACTTTGGGTGTCTGGTATTTGGTCTCAGCAATGAGAGAAAAGTAGCTAACACAACTGAGAAATTCATGTAAGTAGAAATGAAATCATTAAAGCTGTGTGAAAATCTGGGCATACATATACTTCATGGATTGACACAAGCACTGTGTACCTTTGAGGGCCAGCTGTTCTTTTAATATCATTCACTTGGTGGCTCAGCTCCAGTTCCTGGACTGACAACATATAATAGTCCTCTGCAGATTGTGTGTCTTAGTGCAAAACATTACTTTGGAAATGAAAATGATATGAAGTTAAATATTTAACACCACCCTACTTCTTTTTATTAATATTTTCATTGGAAATATTAACATTATATATTTGTCATCTGTTTTTAATACTCTGTAATAAATATGTATGACTTTACTTAATCAGAAAAACCATGCTACTAAATATTATACCTGCTAAATGAGACAAATGTTAAAAATTACAGCATAAAACCACTTTCTTATTTGAGTAATTCTTAAAAGGACCAGAATACAGTAAATTTTACATTATAATTGCCTTTATTTATGTGTGGGCATGAATATCTAGAGTTACAATATATCTGTATTATTATTATGGAGAAGTTCTATATCAGTATTTAGTAAAATATTGTGGTACTATTCACATTGTTCTAAGAGGCTGTGGAATAAAAAAATAATAAATGAACAGCTGAGTAACTGAGAAAATGAATAATAATGTCCTCCATTTGTGAACATGTGCCTTGAAAGTAAATTATGAAAGTGCAGAATAAAATATTCCAAATAAGATCATGAATTTAGTGTAGCCTTGTGACTGATCTCAATTATTATGAAATAAAAAAATTTTCTCCCATACCTAATTTCCTGGAGCCACCATCTCCTTTGTGTTATTATGTTTCACTTACATCTTAAAATTTAGAAAAAGGTGGCATTTTCTGGCATTCTATGCAGCTTTTAGTGTACTTTATGCTATAGAGATAGAATTGATATAGTTATTAAATTAGGCTCACAAATTTAGAGAGTTTTAGAGGACAAGATTGTTTTCAGAAATCATTTAATCAAAAACTCTTCATTTGTTACATCAGACACAAGAGAGTAAATGCCAAGAATGTTTCCCCAATTTACACACTGGGTGAGTGTTAGCTAAGGTTAGAATCCAGGGCTGTTCTTGCTCACCATTTGGCCCCTACACTATATGAGACTATTTTTTTAAAGAACACAAAGAAATCTTGTGGTAGAATAAAATAATATTTTAATGTAATAGTTAAACAAATTTAAAGTAAGTAACCAGAATAAAAGATGCTTGGGATGAGGTTATTAGATTTGATTTTATATGCATTAAAAAATATATATATATATATACATATATATATATATCTTATATTTCATGCCCTTTTATTTTCACTTCTTGTTTGTTAGTCATGAACCATAACTAAAATTGATATTCATAACTCAAATAAAATATAATGAAAGGGAATACTGACAAATGCTAATAATACTGAGAACTGCTGAATGTTCATTGTATGTTGAGTCTATCCATATACCTCACTCAGAGATTTGACTAAAGGTTAGCAGCTCATATCTGTTTCCCTAGCATGTTTCCAGTCCCCCTTAAATTGCCTGAGAAAGTTTAATGCTTTCAGGAAAACAGATTGTTTGCTCCAATCAAAACCTGGTAATAGGTAGCTAGGCCCCTGAACCTCCTGTTAGAGCAGTTACTTGAAAAATCATGCAGTAATCAATCCTTTCACTTCACTTTGGTATGCAAATATGTCTTTGAAATTGTTTCTTCAAGGACCTGAGACCCATCTCTTTGTAAGGTAGACATTTAGAAAGTTGACTTGCTTAAATGTTACATGCTGCAAGTCCCTATGAAAGGATGAGGACCTAATATCAGTGGATACCTTACTTAAACTGTCACTAGTGCATCCTGCCGTGAAGACAGAAGGTTGTTTCTCCTTCCCATAAACACCAATTAACAAAATGGAGTGACTTAGTCACATTGGACTATTCTCATTCACATCTGCCAGTGCCTTTATTTTTAATGTAAGCTCTGTCTTAAAACATTTCCTATTGCAGTAATCCTTAATGAATAAACTCTGTACTTATTGGTTTAGTTAATTCCAACATTGTGTATCTTTGACAATTCATTGGTGGATGACCAGAATTAACACATCAAGCTTGAACTATGGGTAATTGAATGAGTTACCTCATTTAATAAGCAAAGAATGTTATCAAGTCTATACCCAGAGGATGACACAAAAATGAACTCCTTTCTCTCCTGTAATGTGTTCATTTCATAATGCCTTTTGACATTAAACATTTTAAACATGAATATTTGAATGCTGAAGACCTTCAGTGCAGGTAGAGGACTCTATTGTAGATGCTGAAGACAGAAGGATTAAGCCTATGACCCTGTCCAAACAACTTTACTCAGAGTAAATCCTTGCTAATCATAAAGCAGCCTTCAACACTTAAGTTTTCAAAGGCCAAGTGGGTTAAATGTGTAAAGTCTCTGTTATAAATGACAGAGTCCAGGAAACTATTGCTAAGTAGGCTGTACAAGTGTTCAAAAAACTTTCAAATTTATAATAAAAATAATCTTTACTATATATAAACTAATTTTGAGCCTTAATTGGTAATGTATTTACCTCTGATTTGTGAAAATTATTGAATGTATGAAAAATATTATTTGGGGTTAGTATTTTATTAAATGCTAAGATATATCTTTTTTGTGAAACTTTTTCTTTCAGATAAAGATGGAATTGTTTTTTTTCAATATAATGTACTGTATTTATAAATATAACTTCTAATATATGCTGTGCTTTAAGAAATACTATTATTTTGAAATTATTTGTATTTTAACATAAGTTACACATCTTTACATATTTCTTTAACCTTTTAGAGATACATGTAAGTTATCATCATGTCAGATATTTGAGTACCTTGTAATGAAAGGATTATATATAACAAATATAAAGCCAACAACAAAATTTTTTGTCACAATTATTCTCTAGGAAGTATAATTCATTTAACAAACATAAAAACAAAAATGTGTTTCCAATTTTAAGTCAGTTTTCAGTCTCCATCTTTGGTGTTAATTAATGTGAACAGATGTATTTTTCCAGCAGAAATAAGGAATTCTGAGAACTTCATAGATTTATTTTTATTTTTGGTTAAAAGGAACAGGTGTTGAACTCCAAGTTTACATCAGGATACCAGTTATTGGTAGATAGACCATGCCAAGATTTAAAAGATCATTAGAACCAGACAAAGGAAGGAGCCAAAGACAACATTAACCAACTCAATAATTTACCAATGAAATACACATCAACTTGGCCTCAACAGTTACCCTAAACAATATCAACAGTGCTGCTAAATGTTCACACATTTGATAGGAAGAATTTCTTGAGTGCCTATGAAACTCAATGCCTCATACTTTGTCAAAATCAGAAAAAGGTACATAACAAGAGTTAAGCCATTTAAAGACAAGTAGGATGAAGGGTCATGTGTAAATGTCTTAATCCATTTTCTGTCATTATAGCTGAATATCACAGACTAGGTAAATTAAAAAGAGCAGATTGCTTCTAAAACATGACCTTTGTTCCCACCACAAGAAATTTGGGGGACATTTCAAATCATAGCAGTGAGTCATTAATTTTCTTAATTTTCTTTGTAAATATATCTATTTTTTATCCTATAAGGAACATTCATAAACAGAAAAACATTACAAAAGTACCGGAGTTTTTATGCTGGTTGAGCAGTGGCCTATTATTAGCAAACTTTGGGGAAGTAATGCATTTAAAAAATAATTATAAAGGCAATATTCGATGGAAATGTTCTTAAGAACTTGAATTAAAAAAGAAAATTGAAGAAAGACATGTGAACACAATACCAGTCAGCTGGCAGAGAGGTTCATTAAGGATGAGATTCTTATATTTGTAACTTCTGTTGCTAAATCTTATTGCTGGCTTCTCTTCTGTCTTCATCTCATAAGTGACTTTGGCTACCATCCATACACCACTTATTAACATTGAGTACCTGGAAATGATTCCTGATTAAAAAAAAAAAGAAAAAGAAAAGAGAAGAGTGCTCTAAATGACAGAAAAAGAGACTGATATTTACTTGACATTACCTTCTTAAGTACATAATCAGCAATCTCTCTCTACTTGATACAACATAGAAAAAATCCATCCTCTCTGAAAGCAGTGACTGTTAAAGATGTGGAAATCTGTAGTGTGAATAACTGTGGAACCATTATATAGAAACCAGGCATGAAGAAAACCCTGGCCCTGGCCAGGGATTTAGCTCAGTGGTTCCACTGCCACCTGCCTTGCAAGGTCCTGAGTTCAATCCCTGGTACCAAAAAAAGGAAAGGAAAGAAAAGAAAACCCTGGTGTCCAAGAAACACAAATAAGGAAGATTAAGGAAGATTTATGTTTTATATTTAGTCTACTCAAGAAAACACAGAGAGATACAAAGATTTTAGTTAAATCATGTTATCTAAATGGAAAAAGAATCCCAGCATATTTCTATACAAATACTCATCTTCAAAATAATGAAGCCTAAAGAGGAACAGAGTAATTTTATGTGTTTAAGGAGAAAAGCATTGGATCATATTCAAATAGTAGAAATAGCAGAGAGCACAGAAACTATATTGTGAATAACTTGCTTATAAGAAAAAAGAAGATTTGGAAAACTGGAAATAAGTAAAGTGACAAAATTAAATTACCATATGCAATTTGAATTAACAGTATGACAGCATTGAAGGTAGGTTTTACAATTTATATGACTCTTTAAAACTAAAACATAGAACAAAAGGCCAAATGATCATTTATTTAATTTGCAGCCAAATTAAAAAGTACAGAATCGATGTGTCCTCAAAATAATCATTTCAAATTAACATTTAATGATTTAATGATTAACATTTAATGATTTAAACTCAAGGGATGGTATAAAAATAGAGAAAAAAGCTATTTTTAATTTGCAAAATAGGAACTAAGTTGAATTAATTACTTATTTTCTTTTTAAAAATTCTTTTATTGGTACATTTTAGTTGTACAATACATTTACATTTATCATTGGGTGCTTGTACCTGTACATGATGTATCTTGGCTCTTATCTTTTTCCCCGTTCTGTGTTCTCCCTTCACCTCCTCTACCCTTTCCTATTTATAAAGACACTATTTCCATTTTTTCATTTTCTCATAATTTTTCCTTCCCTTCTTTCCTTTCCCCTTTCCCTCCCACTTCCCCTATCACTTTGGAACTTTTCTTCCCATTTCAAATTATCAATTATTCATTTTAATCATTTTAATCCTTATATACACTTTCAGTATCTGATACCAGAGAAACCATTTGGTATTTACACATATGTGTCCTATTTATTTCACTTTAGAGTATGGCCACAATGTGCATCCATTTAGCTATACATGACTAGTTTCTCATTCTTTATGGCTGAGTAGTACTCCATTTTATAAAAAAAAAAAACAACCCACATCTTCTTTATCCAGTTTCCAGTGGATGGGCACTTGGGCTGTTTCCAAGCTTTAGCTATTACAGACTATGCCACTATAAACATGGGTGCACATATATCGCTGTGGTATGATTCTTTTAATTCTTTGGGGAAGATACCCAGTAGGGGAATAGCTGGGTCAAATGTGGCCTCTAGTCCTTGTTCTTTGAGGTATCTCCATGCTGATTTCAGTAGTGGTTGCACCAGTCTGCACTTCCACCAGCAGTGGAGCAGGGCTCCTTTCTCCCCACAACCCCACCAGCATTTGTTATTGGTTGATTTCTTGATAGCAGCCATTCTTTGTGGGGTGAGGTGGAATCTCAGTGTTGTTTTCATCTGCATCTCTCAAATGATCAGTGCTATTGAAAATTTTTTCTTATGTTTATTTGCTGCTTTTAATTATTTGCCTGAGAAACGTCTGCTCATTTCAGATGTCCATTTTTTAATTGGGTCTTTGAATTTTGGGGGTCTGATTTTTTTTCAGTTCTTTGTATATTCTAGATAGTAGACCTTTGTCTGAGGTACAGCTGTTAAAATTTTTTTCCCACATTGTAAGTTGTCTCTTAGTTCTGTCAGTTGTTTCTGTTGCAGTGCACAAGCTTTTTAATAAGATGAGATCCCAGTTGTTGTTTCTCTGTGCTAGTTCCGGTGCTACTGCAGTTTTGTTCATAAAGTCTTTTCCTATGCCAATGTCTTCAAGAATTCTACCTAACTTATCTTCTAGCAATTTTAGTGTTTCTGTTTTAATATTTAGATCTTTAATCCACTTCAAACTTAGTTTAGTGCATGATGATAGGCATGGGTCTAGTTTTAATCTTTTACAGATTGATATCCAGTTTTTCCAACACCATTTATTAATGAGGCTACCTTTCCTCACGTGAAGGTGGTTGGTTCCTTTGTCAAAGATGAGTTGGATGAGTATGTTTGGTGTTGTTTCTGCATCTTGTAATCTATTCCACTGAGCCTTGGTCTGTTTCTTTGCCAGTACCATGCTATTTTTATCACAGTAGCTTTGTAGTATAGTTTCAAATTGGGGATTGTGATACCCCCAGCCATGTCTCTGTTGTCTAGAATTGCTTTAGCTATTTTAGGTCTCTTCTGGTTCCAAATGAATTTTTGTATTGTTTTCTCTAGTTCTGTAAAGTATATTGTTGGAATTTCAATCAACATTGCATTAAATCTATATAGTAGTTTTGGAAGTATGGCCATTTTCACTATATTGATTCTTCCTATCCAGGAACAAGGGATGTCATTCCATTTTCTTATATCCTCCTTGATCTCCTTTTTCAGAGTGCTGTAGTTTTCAGTGTAGAGGTCTTTTGCTTCCTTTGTTAGGTTGATTCCTAGATATTTCATTGTTTTGGATGCTATCGTAAAAGGAATTGTTTCCCTAATTTCTCTCTCAGTGAGTCTGCCATTTGTATTTAAGAAGACTATTGTTTTTTGAGTCTTGACCTTATATCCAGCTACTCTACTGAATCTGTCAATTAGGTCTAGAATACTTTGACTGAGTTTTTGGGGTCTTCTATGTAAAGCATCATATCATCAGCAAATAATGACAGTTTAACTTCTTCCTTTTCTATCTTTATTCCTTTTATTTCTTTCTCTTTTCTAATTTCTGTGGCTAATGTTTCCAGAACAGTATTGAACAGGAGTGGTGATAGTGGATGTCCTTGTCTTGCTGCTGATTTTAGCATGAAATTTTTCAGTTTTTGATCATTTAGTATGATTTTGGCTGTTGGTTTTTCATAAATAGCCTTAATCAGGTTGAGAAAAAGACTTTCTATTCCAATTTTCTGTAGCGTTTTTATCATGAATCAGTGTTGGATTTTGTCAAATGCCTTTTCTCCATCTATTGAGATGATCATATGGTTTTTGTCCTCGTCTCTTTTAATATAGTGTATCACATTTATTGATTTATGAATGTTGGACCATCCTTGCATCCCTGGGATAAATCTGAGTTGATAAGGTGTATGATCTTCTTGATGACACTCTGTGTTCTGTTTCCCAGTATTCTGTTGAGGATTTTTGCATCTATGTTCATTAGGGAGATTGGTTTGTACTTCTCTTTTTGCATTGGATCTTTCCCTGGTTTTAGAGTCAAAGTCACACATGCTTCCAGTAGTGAATATGGAATCCTTGCTTCCTTTTCAATTTCTTTGATGACTTTAAAGAGTAATGGTGATAGTTGTTCTTTAAATGTCTTGTAGAATTCAGCAATGAAGCCATCAGGACTTGGGCTTTTCTTTGGTAGTAAATTTTTTATTAGATTTTCAATTTCACTCATTGTAATTGGATGTTTAGAATTTCTATATCTTCTACATTTAACTTTTGCAATTCATATGTATCTAGGAATTTGTCCATTTCTTCTCTGTTTTCCATTTTATTAGAGTTCAGGCTGTCAAAGTCAGTATTGATGTTCCTCTGGATTTCTGCTGGGTCTGTCATGACTTCACCTTTTTTGTTCTTAACTACATGTATTTAAGCCTTTTGTTTCCATTTTTTGGTAAGATTGGCTAAAGGTTTATCAATTTTATTCATTCTTTTGAAAAATCAACTCTTTGATTCATTAATTTTTTGTATCATTCCTTACTCTCCATTGCATTGATTTCTGCTCAGATCTTTATAATTTCCTTTCTTGTATGAGAGTTGGGTTTGTTATGCTCTTCTTTTTTCTAGAAGCTTGAAGTTCTGCATTAGGTTATTTAACTGAGTTCTCCCTGTTTCCCTAATATGGGCATTCATTGCTAAGAATTTCCCATGTAGAACTGCTTTCATTGTGTCCCATAGATTCCTGTATGTTGTACTGGCATTATCATTTACTTGTAGAAACTGTCTAATTTCTTCTTTAATTTCCTCTGTGACCCATTGCTTGTTCAGGAGAGTGTTATTCAATTTTCATGTGTTTGTGGAAGTTTTGGGGTTTCTTATGTTATTGACCTCCAATTTCATTGCACTATGGTCTGACAATATACAGGGGATAACTTCAGTTCTTTCACATTTTCTTAGACCTGTGCTATGAGCTAGCATGTGGTCTATTTTGGAGAATGACCTTTATGCAGCTGAAAAGAATGTGTGTTCTGATTTTGTGGGGTGGAACACTCTGTACACATCTATTAAGTCCATTTGTTCAATAGCTTTGTTCAGTTCTAGAATTTTAGTGTTAATTTTTTGTCTAGATGATCTGTGTATTTGTGATAGCAGGATATTGAGGTCCCCCACTACAATTGTGCTAGTGCTTATTTGGTTTTACATGTCCATTAATATTTGTTTTGTATAGTTGGGGGCATTTGAATTTGGTGCATATATATTTAGGTTTATCATCTCTTCCTCTTGGATTGTTCCCTTACAAGGATGTAGTGACCATCTTTGTCTCTCTTAATTAGTTTTGGTTTGAGATCTACTTTGTCTACAAATAAGATTGGTATACCTAGTTTTTTCTGGTTTCCTGTCATGTGGAGAACTGTTTTCCATCCTTTTACTTTCAGTCGAATTTCCTTCTGAGTTAGGTGTATTTCTTGTATACAGAATATTGCTGGATTTTGCTTCTTAATCCATTCTGTCTATTTCTTTTGATTGGTGAATTGAGGCCATTAATATTGATAGTTATAATTCATAGATATTGACTCATCCTTGTCATGATGTTTTACTATTGTTGGCTCTTTTATTTCATAACCCCCCCCCCTCCGCTTTCCCTTTAGTGTCCTACCTTTCCTGGTGGCTTCCCTCTGTTGGGTCTCATGGAGTTGTGAACTTCATTGTCCTTTTCTAGGATATTGCTTAGAATTGTTTGGAGTGTTGGTTTGGTGTTCATGAAATTTCTCAGGTGCTTTTGTCATGGAAGTATCTAATATTCCCACTGATTTTGAAAGATAATTTTGCAGGATACAACAGTCTAGGTTGGAACTTATTTTCTTTTAGGGCTTGAAATACTTCACTCCAGGCTCTCACTGATTTGAGAGTTTGTGTTTAGAAGTCTGCCATGATTCTGATGAGTTTTCCTGTGTAGAGTGATTTATTTCTTTTCTCTAACTGCCTGTAGGATTTTGTTCTTCTGTTCAGTTTCTGAGATCTTGACTATTATATGTCTAGGTTTAGATTTTTTTGATCATGGTTAGGTGGAGTTCTATATGCCTCACTTATCTGAATGCCCAATTCTCCACCTCTGTCTGGGAAGTTTTCTATTTTTACTTATGTGAACAGATTTTTATGTCAATTGTACTGTCTCCTGTTTTTTTGTGTACTCCTATCAGTCTTATGTTGTTCTTCTTTGCATCATCTACCAGCTGCTGGATTGATTTCTGTGGTCCCATACTATTTTTAAGAAATTTCTGTTTTCATGGTCCTTCACCACAATCCTGTCTTGTATATCTGATATTCTATCTTCAGATTCTCTTAACCTGTTCTGTATTCTTTCAATGGGGTTTTTAATCTCCTGAATATCTGTTTGAATCTGTTTCATGGATTCCATTTCTTTCTTACGCTGGGCATTCATGGCTACCAGCATATTTCTGAGCTCTTCTATTTTTTTTATTTCTTTCTATTCTAGAGCCTCTAATCATGTTTCACTCTGCCCACCATCTCTGTAGTTATCTGGGAAATTATTTCTGTTTTGAATTTTCTAGAGCCTCATTCATCTGTTTTGTTACTTCCTGTGCTATCAGTTCAGGGTGTCCAGGTTGGTTGATTATCAGACTTTTCCATCTCATTTCCCCCAGAATTTGCCTTTTGTGGGGTGCAAGTCACCTTACTTAAATGTCTTCTCATTTTTGTTTTTGATGCTGTCCTTAGTTTAAATCCTGGATTGATATTTTGAAGTTACTAATTGTAAGCATCTTTGTTGATGTATTTAGAACCCTTATGGAATGATTGCTTCTCAGAGGTGTCTTCCAGATATATCCAGTATTTAGGTTTTGAGTCTCTAATGACGCTGAGGTTATCTCATTTTCATTATACCAGGAAGCACCAGTGACTAGATCAATAATAACACCTTCGGCCAAGTAATATAATCAGCAACACAATAACATCAAGTGCCTTTTAGAAAATGACAATTTGTGGTAGTTGTTAACCTATCACCTTTAACTGTGTGAATTAAATCAAAATCAAAGACCAACCCAACCTATGTTTATAGAGAATAAACTCTTCAATACAGTAACTTTACCCTTCAGAAAGGGGAGTTAGAAGGAATTTGGGAGGGAGGGATACATAGGTAGAAAGACAGGGGAAAGTTAACAGTGAGGCCAGAGGACACAGGTGAGAGAAAGAAAAAGAAGGAAAGAGAAATAAAGAAGGAATGTGAATTAGGGCCAGAACAGGAACACAAAGGGTGATGAAGAACAATGTGGGACATCAAGGGAGTGAGGGAGAGACAGAGTGAGAAAGAAAAGATAAAAGAAAAAAGAGAAAATAAAAAATTTTAAAAGAGTAGAAAAGAAGAAGAAAATTAAAAATAAGAGCAAAAAATAGTGGTAATTTTGAAAATAACAAATAAAAGATAAAAATGGAAGGCCTCCTTCAGGGTATGTCTCTGCTGTCACAATAGACAATGTGGGCAGCAGTGTGCACTTATAAGTCAATGAATCTCACTAAGCCAGTCACAGACCTGTGAGATTCAGGCAGATTTCTGGCTGCAAGTCCCAAGTTGAGCTCCCTGTCCTCCTGCAGGGTTGAACTCTGCAAGGTTCTATTGCAGGTTCCAGCTGCCTTTCCCTTGAAGACAGTCCAGGTTTGGATGGGAGGTGATGATCCCACCAACTTACCAAGTACAGTGGTCTAGTGTGCCTTCATTGCAGAGATTCTCTTCACCTTTCCAGTGGGCTTCAGTTTTCATCAGGGAGCCTGAGAGTGGCCCACTCTCTCTTGTTTACTTCTGCAGCTCAGGACAATGGCTTTTATGTCCCCTTGTGCCTCTGTAGTGTGGAATCAGGTAGCTCCACAGCCAAGAGGCTAGAGGTGGGGAGAGGGGGGGCTGTGTTGCTGCAGGCACCAGCGTGGGTCCACAGGTGGCTGGTGGGCATAATAGTCATGGTATTAATGTATTATTATTAGAAAATGGAACATAGCAACAACTCCACTTATTTTCTCCAATAAAAATATTTTAATGTATTTTGTAAATTCATTTGTTATAATGCAAATTTATAGATTCATCACCTTAGGAAAATTCCAACATGTCATTAAACCATTAACACAATTTTCACCACAAAAATTTCTGAAGAGCTTGTACAAAATTTTATTATAAAACCTTCTAATTTTTCTTTTTCTAGTCTTCAGAATTTATCAAGCTGCAAAGCTCAGAAAATGTGGCAACTTATTTACAGTCCGTATATCACACAATGTAAATTGATCCCCATGTGCTGTTAAGTCCTTGCTGAATTGAGGTTGAAAGGTGCCATGAAGACTGTTTGATTACAGGAAGAATGGCTTATATACACACTAATTCCACAAATGTTAAAAGGGCAGCTGCTACCTGAGCCCATGAAAAAGTTCCTAAAATAACTAATGGCTTTAATTTGAAGGAGTCATGAGGAAAAAGAGCTGGAAAGTTTTCTTTATGTGGAAAGCAGAACTAGGTTCTTCACCAAATTTTCCCTAAATAAAGCAGGGAAGAGAGAACTATCCTACTAGCAAAACTGGGAAGTAGTAGTTTAACTTCTACTCAGAAGTAGGATGGACCTTGATGAATGAACACTTATGAAAGAGCCAGCAACAGCTGAGGCAAGATTTAATTTTAAACAGTCTATGGGAGGGGTAAGAATTACTGTGACCTACAACCTCCTAAATTTATTTAAACTTTATGATCGTATTTGTAAATGTTAGTGGTGTGTGTGTGTGAGGGATGGTGTATCTTATCAGTTTGATGCTATTGTGATTCCCCTAATTTCTCTCTCAGTGAGTTTGTTATTTTTGTAAAGGAATGAAATTGAGTTTTGAGAGTTGACTCTGTATCTCACCATGCTATTGAATTTGATTATTAAATCTAGAAGTCTTTTGGTGGAATTTTGGAGGTCTTCAATGTAGAGTCATCTGCAAATAATGAGGTCTTCAATGTAGAGTCATCTGCAAATAATGATAATTTACCTTCTCCTTTTCTATCTTCATTACTTTTATTTCATTCTCTTGTCTAATTGCTCTGGCTAATGTCTCCAGAACTATATTGATTAGAAGTGGTGATAGTGGATATGCTTGTCTCATTCTTGATTTTGGAGTGAAGACAGTTTTTGACCATTTAGTATAATACTGGCTACTGATTTTTCATAGATGGGTTTTATTAGATTGAGATAAAGATCACCTATTCCAATTTTCTGTAGGTTTTTTTTTTTTAATCATGAATGAGTGTTAGAATTTGTCAAATGATTTTTTGGCATCTATTCAGATGTCCTTGGTTCTGTTAATATGGTGTATCACTCAATTGTAGGAAGACCAGGCTAATGAAGCCCTTGGATGTAATTGTTTCTCTTTTTAATTTTGTGACAAGGCTCTCACTGTGTATTCCAGGACAGCCTGAAATTCACTGTTTCCCAGGCTGCCCTCAAACTCATGACCCATTTGCTTCAGCCTTCTGAGTGCTGGAATTACAGATGTATACTACAACAATCATCATAGTATAATTTTTAAAGAAATAGTTTCTAGAAAGATATTTAAACATGTTTTTCAAATGAATAAAAGCCCCTCCATATTCAAGGAGTTAAACTATTTAAGGAAAATATCCTTGATAATCCCTATTGAACAATAAACCTTTCTAGATTTTTCTAAGGGATAAATGCTATTTCCTCCAACTTGACTGAAAGCACCACATAGAAGAAAATAATTAATTATGTAGAGACATGTAAATTTAAGGTCAACATTGAACCTAAGTACTGAATTTGATTTGGTTTACTGCCAATTTGGTTTGCAACCAAAATTGTGGAAAGAATTAAGTCCATGAACCAATGTACTACTGTAATTATCAAGTTAGCAAAACCTTAACTTTCCCACAGGAGATGGAAGCCATGGCAGTAACCTTTGAGCTTGTCCAGCACCCTCTGTCTCAGTGACTTCTTTATTGCTATTGGGGCCTCTGGGCTGTACGCCCTCTTCCAGCTTTTTGTTCTTGAACTTTGGGGACTGGAGTCATGGCCTAGAGGGGGCAAGGAATGCCAGCCATGCACTGGAAGGTACAGGCCCCCTGATGAACACACCAGCTGCAGCAGGCTTCCATGGAGCTCCTGCCACCACACACAGGTGCTCAGGCCTCGGCATCCAGCAGCTGCCGGGCTCAACTCTGAGGCACAGCTACAACTTCTACTATGATATTGAAGAAAACTTGTGAGAAGAGAAATCTTTGCCATATTTCTGATCTCAGCAAGAAAGATTTGTGCCTCTCAGCATGCACAGCAGCGATGGTATCCATCAGTGTCTTGTAGAGGTTCTTTCAAGGCATACTACTGAGAATGTCCATTAATGGAATGTTGCTCCAAGAATGATGCAGGAAGGGTCAACTGAAGAAGCCACAATGCAAACAGACTCATGATCCCTAATTTTGAAGATATTTGAAGTCTTTATATTCTGAGATGGTTCGTTTTGCAGGGATAATTGAACCAGGATGCTGATTTCTGTGACAAAATCAGGATCTGAGAGTGAGGGGAGGACAAGGAGCTGTGCTGCCTCCTCTTGGACATCAGAGAGCCCCTGTGATGGAGGTGCAGAAGCCATACCAGCCCTGTGCACAGGATCTTGGTGTGCAATTCAGGCTGGCCTTGAACACAGTGTGTAGCTGAGGCTGACTTGAAATGCATATCCTCAGTCTCCTGATGCTGGGATTACAAACATTCTCCACCACATCTGGAAGCAGTTAACAATTTACTGGCAACATGTGACCTGATATTCTCTTCCTGATAAAGGCTGGTGCTCCCAGCTGGTCTCACAGTCATGAAGGGTAAACAAGCAGTGCTCCAAAGCGGACTGTCCTGTACAAGCTATCTTCTTCAGGTTCACCTCTTTGCAGATCCTGAAACCAAGATTTCAATAGTTCAACATTGCTAGTTTCTTTCCAACCACACTTTTGAAACTGACCACCTTTTGAGGTCAGTTTATGTAGTCAGGAAAATCCAAAAGAATACCAATAATTGAGAATAAAAACACAAATACTTGTATCTTTTTTATATGAAGAAAATACAATATATGACTACAAGCTTTGGAAAGGTAGTAGTTCTCATGAAATGGGGCATCTGAAAAAGATTAAAGATAATTTATTAAATGTTTATAAATTTTAAATTGTTCTAAATTTAAAACTAGATCATTAACTGAAGTTAAATTAAACTGATTGTCCCATTATAACTTATTTATATTTAGATGATGATGGTTAGTTACCTTTCACATCCTTGGCATAAAAATGATACTAAAACAGAAGGATGATATATAGCATCCTAATTTTAGTTAATAATATAGTTTTAAATTCAGAAGGATTTAAAATTTGTAAACATTTAAGAAATTATCTTTCAACCATTTTTAGATGCCCCATTTCATGAGAAATATTACTTTTCCAAAGCTTGTACTCATGTATTGTCTTTTCTTCATATAATTTAGTTTGAATCCAAAGCAAACATCAAAGGAAAATGTTTATAGACATTCTCCTGGTCATTTCCAAGGCACGTACATTTCTCTTAATGCCTGGAACTTGTTTTAAAACAAAAAGCAGTATTCACAACATAAACTTAGAGAAAATTCTAATATGTCAGAAATATGTTTAGGATCTTGCTTTTAAGTGTTGCTCTTTTCCATAGGGCATTTCAGAGCATAGAACAATCATCCAGGGTGTTTGTTTACCATGTTTATTATTGAGCCTACATTAGAACTCTTTTGGACTTTTGAACCTCATTTTGAGAAACACTTTCTTCAAGATATTCTTTTATCCTCCAGTTAAATAGTAGAAAGTGTGTTCGTGGCATAATATTTTAAGATGTTACAAGCAGAAATTTACAACTTTATGAACATTTTTGAACAAATTTTACATGAATGACTTCATTAGATACCGTCCTTGTTCCCCTCAACCAAATTATCAGTTTTCTGCCAATGATATCCAAATGATGAGCATTTTTCTTTGTTGAAGTTTTCACCATTATTCAGGGTGGTCTTTTGCTTTTCAATTTTTAAGTAATAAGATTAACTGTATATTTTATAGAGAACTGCATTACATATATGTTTTCAACTATTTTTGTAGTATTTAAGTGTTATATCAGTTCTCTTTGTGTCATACAGAAATTGTCTCAAAATACTCTTTAGGGGAATAAGTCACTTTGTAGTCAGAATGGTTGACATTCTGGTGTTCTAAAAAAATTTATTTTGCATAATCCTGTTGTCAGATCATTTTATGCATATGCAGCTTGGGTTAAATTTCAAGTACTGTGTTCAGGACTGGTATATTTACTGTATAAATTTATTTTGTTTTGATTTCTGTCATGTAGAACACTGTCTTGGTCATCATGATGTAATCTGTGTTGTGTTCTTCTTTTTCATGTTACAGCCTTTAAATAAAACATTTAATAGAAATTCAAAACAAAAAAAAAAAAGAAAAAAACCAAATTCTTAACTTATATTTTCACATTAACATGCAGCAAGTACATACATTTGGAAACTTTTGATCATTATAAGGTCTATATTTTACCATGTATGAAATCTTGATGTAATGCAATTATCATTATATCAAAAATCAGCAATGTGCCGGTCTCTGGGCTTTTTTTATGTTTTTGTCTACATTAAATAATCCAAAGTCTAGTAAAATTGGTGATAAATAACCATGTCAGCTTTAATATCCTATTTTGTCTCTTACGCAATATGAAGAACACAAACTGTGATGAAACTGAAGTGGACACATATGCAAGGACTGCAGACAACATAAGAATTGAAAATTCAAATGAACAGCACAAATAGTTGGAGTACAATTGGAAGTGTAAAAGGAACAATTCAGTATAAGAAGGCCAAATAAACCATCCAGAGGGAGCGGTCACAGAAACAAAAATAATGGTAGTCATGAGGACAGCTGCAAAAATGTAAAGGATATCTCTATTTTACCACTGAAAACATGAAATTTAGAAATATTTGATAGCTGAACAAGCTGATTTTTATAACAACCAACTTCAACGTAGGTGAAAATACACCATCTAATGAATGATTTCACCTTCCTGAATATTAAACACACATTTTGGATTAAATAATTTGGTATATTAAAGCATATTAATTCACAAGTATTTACATAATAATTCTTTTCTTCATTTATTAGTGTTTAACAGTTTTTGTAATGTTTTCTCCATAATGGTTGCACTTAAGAAGATACTGCAAACCATTCTGATAAATTTGCTTTCATATGTTTCTGCTTGTTGATCTATGTATATACAGCCTTATGGTATCACCTGAAACAAAAGAGGTTAATATCAAAATATAATCATTTTATAATTAGATTAAGCCATTAGTCAAGAATTTCAAAACCTTAATTTTGAAAAGTACTGATTTTCTATACTTTTCTTCACTTAGAGAATATGGAAATATAATTGGAAAATAACCTGAAAGTACTGTAGAGTAGTTCTAGTTCCTAAACATACAGTAGTCTCTGGATTTCTCAAAACATTATATGGAAATTATATTTATCAAATAGCTATTAGTAATTATTGATGAAGTATTGTTCACTTATTGAAGAGTTAATGAAAATATAAAAGTGAAGCTTTTTTATATTTCTACTTTATTTGTAATGTAAAGGGAATTCTAGGTTCATGCCTTTCTTCATATTATATTTAAAAATTTCACAGATGTCTTTGAATTTGGAAGTTTTTACATGGTGACCTATTTAGAAAGTGGCATACCAAGCCAGAAATCTAACTATTTTTTTCCACACACAAAAAATAAACATTAAGTGTGATTCAACAATTCTATGAGAACTTTCACACATTCAGCAAGGACTGTACCACTCACTGATTGACAGAAAGAATCACAGAAAATAAAGTCTCTGTACTTTGTTACACAGAAACAGAAATTTAATAGTGATAACTGGATAAAAAGTTTAAGGTAAGTGTAGTAAGAAAGTAGTGATGAAATATATTACATAGTAAATATTTAAGGTATAAGATTCTGTAGCTTGACTTAGGAAGATACTCCTGTTTTAAAGCGAGCCTATGATCTAAGGCCAAACAATGAGACAATGGCAGTTTTGTCAACGTCTGGAGTCAGAGTCCTCACAGCATTGCAAAGGCTTCCTTGAGGACAGCAGCAGTGTGTGGAGAGCTGACATCCTGTGAACTAGGGCAGCGCTATGCAACTTGAGTTCACAGGCACTGCCAGAGGACAGACCAGGCAGGCAGGGGCCTGATAGACAATTCAGATTTGCATGGTAAGGATTATGGAGAGATAGTGGGAGCTGTTGGGCTATGGGATAGCATGATTTACTTTACTATTTTTAATAAAAGTCACACCAAATACTAATTTGATACTGTATTAAAAACTCAAGAAGAAAGGAAAAATCAGGTTGTTTTTTGGTACTTGTTCCTGATTTTAGCATGAAGGTTTTCAGTTTTTGACCATTTAGTATGACATTGGCTGCTGGTTTTTCATAGATGGCTTTAATCGGATTGAGGTAGAGATCAACTATACCAATTTTTTGTAGGGTTTTTATCGTAAATGCATGTTGGATTTTGTCAAATGTTTTTTCTGTATCTATGGAAATGGCAATATGGTTTTTGTCCTTGGTTCTATTGATATAGTGTATAACATTGATTGCTTTGTGTATGTTGAACCATCCCTGCATCCCTGGGATGAATCCCACTTGGTCAGGATGTATGATTTTCTTGATGATCTTCTGCATTCTATTTGCCAGTATCTTATTAAGGCTTTTTGCCTCTATGTTCATTAGTGTGATTGGCCTATAGTTCTCCTTTTTGTTGGGTCTTTCTCTGCTTTGGGGATCAAGGTGATGCTTGCTTCCAGGAATGAATTTTGGAGTATTGCTTCCCTTTCAATTTCATTGAGGAGTTTAAACAGTAGTAGTTCATCTCTAAATGTCTTGTAGAATTCAGTGGTGAAGGCAACAGGGCCTGGGCTTTTCTTAGTTGTTAAATTTTTAATTACATTTTCAATTGCATTGGTTGATATTGGGTTGTTTAGAATTTTTAGGTCTTCTTCATTCAACTTTGGTAATTCATACGTGTCTAGGTATCTGTCCATTTCTTCTGTGTTGTCCATCTTATTTGCATATAAGTTCTAGAAGTAGGTATTGATGATCCTCTGGATTTCTGCTGGGTCCATTGTAATTTCATCCTTTTCATTCCTAATTGGATATATTTCAGTCTTTTCTTTCCCTTTTCTGATAAGGTTAGCTAATGTTTTGTCAATTTGTTTATTTTTCTAAGAACCAACTCTTGTCTTCATTGATTTTTTTGTATCATTCTCTTAGTCTCCATTGCATTGATTTCTCCTCTGATCTTTATAATTTCCTCCCTTGTATGAACTTTGGGTTTGTCCAGCTCTTCTTTTTCTAGAAGCTTGAGGTTCAGCATCAGGTTGTTTAATTGGGCTCGTTCTGTTTTCCTAATATCTGTATAAAATGGAGTACTACTCAGCCATCAAAAAATGAGAAATTAGAGACATTTATTGCTAAATGGATCCACATTGAGGTGATAGTCTTAAGTGAAATAAACAGGACACACATGTGTATATACTGAATAGTTTCTCTAGTGTGAGAAATTGAAAGTGTAAATAAGGACTAAAAGGCATAATAGATAATTTGAAATGGAAAGAAAAGGGGCAAAGGGGAAAGGGAAGTGGGAGGGGTAGGGGAAAGGAAAGAAGTGAATGGAATTAATATGAGAAAATGGAAAAATGGAAACAAAGTCTTTGTAGATTGGGAGGGGTGGAGGGGTTGAAGGGAGGGCAGAGGAAGGTGGAAAAATAAGCACCAAGAGAGATTATGTAAAGTTGCAAATTTCCAATAATGAATGTCATTATATTGTATACCTAAAATGTACCAATGATTAGAATGAATAATTCATAATGTGAAATAAGAAGAAAAGGTCCAAAGGGGTAGGGGAAGTGGGAGGGGCAGGGGAAAGGAAAGAAGGTAAAGGAGAAATTATGAGAAATGGTAAAAATGGAAACAAAGTCTTTGTAAATAGGGACGGGTCGAGGGGGTAAAGGGAGGGCTGGCAATGTGGAAAAAATAAGAACCAAATAAATCATGTAAAGGTACAAGTTCCCAATGAGAAATATAAATGTATTGTATACCTAAAATGTACCAATAAAAAAATTAAAAAAAAAAAAACTAGAAACTTACCTTTCACCATGCACTAAACTATAATCCAAGTAGATTAAAAACTTAAATATTAAAACAGAAACACTAAACTTAGTGGAAGTTAAGTTAGATAGAACTCTTGAAGACATTGGCATAGGAAAAGACTATGAATAAAACCTCAGTAGCACAGGAACTAGCACAAACAACCAACAACTGGAATTTTATCTTATTAAAAAAGCTTCTGCACTCCAAGAGAAACCACCAACAGAGCTAAGAGACACCTACAATGTAGGAAAAAATTTTGAGCAGCTGTACCTCAGACAAAGGACTACTATCTAGAATATATAAAGAATTTCAAAAAATCAGACCCCTCAAATTTAAAGACCCAATTCAAAAATGGGCATCCGAAATGAACAGACATTTCTCAGGTAAAAAAGTAAAAGCAGCAAATAAATATATGAAAAAATGTTCAACATCACTGGTCACTTGAGAGATGCAGATGAAAACAAAACTGAGATTCCACCTCACCCCAGAAAAAAAGGCAGCTATCAAGAAATCAATAACAAATGTTGGCAGAGGTGTGTGGTGAAACAAACCCTTCTCCATTGTTGGTGTGAGTGCAGACTGGTGCAACCACTACTGAAATCAGTATGGAGATACCTCAAATAACTAGGACTAGAGGTCTCATTTGACCTAAGTTATTCCCCTGCTGGGGATCTTCCCAAAAGAATTAAAAGAATCATACCACAGTGATATATGTGCACCCATTTTTATAGAGGCACTGTTTGTAATAGCTAAAGCTTAGAAACAACCCAAGTGCCCATCAACTGGAAACTGGATAAGAAGATGTGTGTGTGTGTTTAATAAAATAGAGTACTACTCAGCCATAAAGAATGAGAAACTAGAGACACTTATAGCTGAATGGATGCATATTGAGCCCATACTCTCAAATGAAATAAATAGGGCACACATGTGCAAATACTGAATAGTTTCTCCAGTGTGAGAAACTGAAAGTGTAAATAAAGATTAAAATGGTTAAAACAAATAATTGATAATTTGAAATAGGAAGGAACGGTCCAAAGGAATAGTGGAAGTGGGAGGGGAAGGGGAAAGGAAAGAACGGAAGGGAACATGTATGAGAAAAAGAAAAAAAGGAAACAAAGTCTTTGTAAATAAGGAAGGGTGGAGGGGGTGAAGGGAGGACAGGGATTTGGAAAAAAATAAGAACCAAGATACAGGGCCGGGGATTTAGCTCAGTGGTTCCATCGCCTGCCTTGCAAGAGGAAGGACCCAAGTTTGATCCCCGGTACCAAAAAAAAAAAAAAAAGAACCAAGATATATCATGTATGTAAATATGTAAATGTACTGTAAAGCTAAAATGTACCAATAAAAGAATTTAAGCCCAAACAATTAAAAAAAAAAAATAGGGACCTGGTGATCAGATTGGCTAGGATTCAAACCCAAACCTGCCTATCTTCAAAACCAGTGACTTTAATCTCCCGTTGTGCTCTAATCCATTCTTCTCAATATAGGGACAAAATGGCACATTTTACAGAAGTGAAAAATGATAAAGAATTGGAAAATTCATTGATCTCAACATTTATGCACACATTTTGGCAGATTTTATTTGCAGCAAAGATTTTATTACTTTGCAATCTAAAATCAGAAACCACTTTTTAAGGAAAATTTCTGATTGGAATTAGATTACAAATATTCCCAAATATAAATCATATGTTTGATTACCCACTCATGTCCTATTGAATCTGAAAAGATAAATCAAACATAGACCTACTAAAATCTTGTTTTCCTAAAAACTAAAAAAAGAGAATTAATTCCAATATAATAGTGACATTATTTTTAGGACAAAGTTTGATTTTACACAATTCAAAATTCTTCTAGGATATTGAAAACATTTCAAAGAGCTTTTCAATATATTTTAAGAAAATAAAATGAATTGTTAAACTAGGGCTTGTCTTAGGGAAACAGAAAGTAACTTTTAAAGTATTGTAATGAAATTTACCCACTCATGTAATATGAATTGTTTCGCAAATTCATACCCCATTTTAGAAATACATGAATAATTTTAATAGTAGAGGTTTAAGGTGTATATGATTCAGTAAGTCTGTTATAGTGACTTAACCTACAGAAATAAAAAGAAAAATCTGTATAAATAGATAACTATAGCATTATCTATATTAAAATGTTAAGTAAATATTTATCAATGACATAATGGTTTCTATATTCTGTTATGTTAATGTTGTAGACAGTATTCAAACAACTTTGGTTTAATATGTAAAAGATAATGTTAAAGGAAGAGAAAAAACTTTATATAGTTAAAAGAAATAGCAATAATATATCTGAAATATGATAATATAGTTTTGGGAATCATTTTGTAAATATTTTCTATCATTTTTATTATTTTGCTTATTTATTCATTTTTGAGTTGTGACCAAAATGTGCACTTAATGTTTAAAATATATTGCAGTGAAAGACACATTGCCATTAATCAAACCCCTCCTGAAAATGTACCAATAACCTTAATGATTAAGAAAATACTCCCTCTCACTCCAAGTACATTTATTCCATAATCTTTACTACTTTATGAAGCAGTGGTGCAAATCTTCTTTCATGAGTGTCTTTGGAAGTATGTTAAAAATATAGTGAATGGTGCTGCTGAGTGCCATCTACCTAAAATACAGACTTGTAAAAACATTGCTCTTTGTCCTTATCTATCTTATTCACCAGATCTATAATGTGAAACTTCTGTCTCTTCTCCAAAGTTAAAATGACCATGAGAAGTAAACATTATGTATCTCTTCTGGATATGAAGGCAGATATGATCTGCACCTAAATACACTTATGAAAGGACTTCCAGAACTGCTTCAGAAAATGGCAAGTATGATGGGATAAGAGGCAATATTTTCATGGGGATTAATGACAATGTGTCTTTTCTGTAACATTTTTTAGATTTAAACATTCACCATATTCTATAAGAAGTTCTTGTATTTTGGGCACTGCTGGATATTGAAACCTAGGATTTTACTCTACCACTGAGCTATGCTCTCAGCCCTATGATTATCTTTAAAAATTGTTGTATTTTTAAAAAGGAATTTTTTTGTGTGGTATTGTTACACCACCATTTAAAAAAATACAGAAGATGTATTTTTTTTACCAAGCTAAAACCCAGGCTGGCAAGTTTTAATTTTTGGAAGTTTTTTGTTTTTTATTATAATCTCTGTCACCAAGAACTTTTCCTCAAGTGTTCACAAAAAAGTTTCAGTTTTTGACTAGAATTTGTTTTTCTCATTTAGTAGGAATTTAATTTGTTGAATTCTAAATTTAAGGTTATATTGCAAAATAAATTCATTCTGTGAAGTGGCATTTTTTTCTACTTAGAGGATTTGGATGCCTTGCTTCTGTGCCAGTGGAAGCAGCGTCATGCTCCTTGACTCCTTGGGGCACCTGTGAAAGGAGCAGTGTCTGATGGATGATGCTCTTGTGACAGAGTCAGAGGAATTGGTTTCAGGAAATTCAAATGCATCTTAAATTCTCCACTCAAAATCAGCAAGCTGTCATTTTGAAATGCATTTCATTGCCTAAAGATAGTTACATCCTAAGCCCAACACTGATTTAAAAGGAAAATACACAAATCTCAGAAAGAGGGATGGATGAGTTGGGGCAAGATGGGGAGAATTCTCATTTGCTAAACAATAATAAAATGGATTAAAACTTCAATGTTTTTCCAATCTGAGTTTTTCTACTCTGACCCTTTGGCAAGAATCTTGCACATTTTACCTCCAATTCTTTTAAATTTTACAGTAAGACTAGTTTTCCACTTAACCAGTGTGATTCCTTTCAGGTTTTGCTTCTAATCATTTATTCTCACCCAGTGATACCCCATAGGCTTTTTTTTGTTTTTTTAATAAACCAGGGATCAAACTCACTACTTGCAAAGCAGGCTGTGCCACCACTGAGCTAAATCCCACGGCCTATTCTCAGCCATTAAGTTAAGACAAGTGAAAAATTGAGAATTCTGAGGCAAGCTTCTGTATCAATAGTAATGACCAAACACACAAAATAAAATTAATATAGTTTAAAATTAGAAAATCAATTAATGAAATTATCTAACAAACAATTATATAAAACTTGAGAATCTTATTTGTTAAATGGAAATTGAAAGAAACACTGTCATTTCATTGTAAGTTATTTGTTTTGGTTGAAAATAAAAGATAATGCATTAAACCAATGAATGGTATTCAGTAAGAATCTATAATAAACAAATACCAACCATGAAATATTTAACATGCTTGTGACATGACGACAATACCAGGAATGTTACTGTTTGGCTTTGTAAAGAATGAAGTTCCATCAAGGTAAGATAAGAAAAAAAATCCATGACTAGGTGGAAAAATTTAGTGTTATTTTTGAGTTTTTGTTTGTTCGTTCATTTTGTAAATTAAATAAAAATGCTGAGATTCAAATTCCCAAAGATGGATTAAAGGCAAAAACATCTAAGCATATTCTGAAATAGAACAAAGTTGAATACACTACTTTCAAATATATAGACGTACAAATGCATTATTGTCAACCTACATCATATATGGAAAAATCAGTGAATATATCGATGAATAATTCTGTGATGATTGCTTAATAATATAAGCAAAGTTATAATTTTTTGATTTAAACTAAATGTCAATCAGGTAAATTTTTAAACGTTAATATAACAACCTATTGGAGCTTGGAGATACAGGTCAGTAGTAGTTTGCCTAGAATTAGTGAAGACCCAGGTCCAAACCTCAGCATTGCAAACAAAACAAAGAATATTGATAATAAATACAAAGATTAATATATTAGAAAACAGTAAGATTCAAGAACATTCTAAGAGATTTAGACATTTTTTGAAAACATGAACTATAAGCCATAGTGTCAGAAAATATAACGGTAATTTATTTAAGTAATTAAAGGCCATTCTGCAGAATACAGAAAGAATTTCTTACAAACCCAAATAATAAATTAAAAGAAACAAAAAAGACAGAAATAAAGAGGAAGGAAGGCAATAATATCAAATAGAAAAATCATCAAAATTGTTAACAATTTTTAAGAGAAACTCAAATTGCTAATGATTTTATTTTTTTTCCTTAAATTCTTTTATTGGTATATTTTAGGTAAACAATACATTTACATTTATCATTGGGTGCTTGTACCTGTATCTTGGTTCTTATTTTTTTCCCCATTGCCTGTGTGCCCTTCACCACCTCTACCCTCCCCTATTTAAATAGACTGTGTTTCCATTTTTTTCTTTTTTCATAATTTTTCCTTTACCTTCTTTCCTTTCCTCTTCCCTTCCCACCACCCCTACCACTTTGGACTTTTTTTTCCTATTTCAAATAATCAATTATTTGTTTTAATCATTTTAATTCTTATTTACACTTTCAGTTTCTCACCCTGGAGAAAATATTCAGTATTTACACATGTGTGTTCTATTTATTTCACTTAAGAGTATGGCCTCAATATGCATCCATTTAGCTATAAATGTCTCTAGTTTCTCATTCTTTATGGCTGAGTAGTACTCCATTTTATAAAAAACCACACACATCTTCTTATCCAGTTTCCAGTTGATGGGCACATGGGCTATTTCCAAGCTTTAGCTATTACAAACTGTGCTGCTATAAACATGGGTGCACATATATCACTGTGGTATGATTCTTTTAATTTTGGGGGGGAGATACCCAGCAGGGGAATAGGTGGGTCAAATGGGACCTCTAGCTCTAGTTCCTTGAGGTATCTCCGTACTGATTTCCACAGTGGTTGCACCAGTCTACACTCTTATCAGCAGTGGAGCTGGGCTCCTCTTTCCCCACAGCCCCACCAGCATTTGTTAATTGGTTGATTTCACGACAGCAGCCATTCTTTAGAGGGTGAGGTAGAATCTCAGTGTTGTTTACATTTGTATCTCTGGAATGACTGGTGATGCTGAACATTTTTTCATGTTTTTTTTTGCTATTTTTAGTTCTTTGTCTTAGCAATGTCTGTTCATTTCAGATGCCCATTTTCGGATTGGGTCTTCAAATTTGGGAGGTCTGATTTTTTTAAGTTCTTTATAGATTCTAGATAGTACGCCTTTGTCTGAGGAAGAGCAGGTGAAGCTTTTTTCCCACATTGTGTGTTGTCTCTTCACCTGTTGCTGGTTTCTCTCGCTGTGAAGAAGCTTTTTAATAAGAAGAGATCCCACTTGTTGATAGTTTGTGCTAGTTCAAGGGCAACTGAGGTATTGTTCATAAAATCTTTTCCTACACCAATGAACAGACCTATTTTTTCTTTTTTGTTTTGGTCTAGGAACTCACTAAGTTGCTAAGTTGCCCTTGATGAGCTCAAACTTGGGATCTTCCTGTTTCAAGGTCCTCAGTGGTGGGGACACGGGCCTCCACCTTGAGGCAAACCCAGTTGATTTACAGTTAATATCTTTTTCATAATATATCACAAAATTTATTTAATTTATTGAATTGAAAACTTGCTTAAATTGATCTAAATTTTGAGGGTTTTTTATATTGCTATTTGTTTATGGTAGTCACCCTTTAAAAAGACATTTTATACATGCACCTATGAATTTGTTTCCTTTTACTACAAACAAAATATATTTCTTTAAAAAATTCATTCTTATTAATATATAATTTTTAATTAATTTTATTGGTGTATTTAAGGTATACAATATAATGACATTCATCATTGGAAATTTGCACCTTTATGTAATCCATCTTGGTTCTTATTTTCTCCCCATTCCCCTGACCTCCCTTCAACCTCAGCACCCCTCCCTATCTACAAAGACTTTGTTTCCATTTTTTTCTTTTTCTCACATTAATTCAATTCCCTTCTTTCTTTACCCCTACCCTTCCTGCTTCCCCTTCCCCTTTGAACCTTTTCTTCCTATTTCATACTATTATACCTTTTAGTCCTTATTTAAACTTTCAGTTCCTCACACTAGAGAAACTATTCAGTATTTACACATGTGTGCCTTATTTATTTCACTTAAGAATATCACCTCAATGTGCATCCTTTTAGCTATAATTTTTAAATCATCTCTCTCTATAAGTGCTAAAGATGACTGCATCCTGCCACATGGTTCCAGATGAGCTTCACGGATAAAATATGGAGGCACCTACATCATTCACTGTAGCAACTTTTGGAAATATTGGACATAATCTTGTTCAATATGACATATCAAACATCCACTTTATGTTTTTTTCACATTAAGTTTATTGGTACATTTTAGGGATACAATACAGTTACATTCATCATTGGGATCATATACCTTTACATGATGTATCTTGGTTCTTCTTTTTGCCCCATTCCCCTTCCCTCCCTTCACCTCCTCCACCTTTCCCTATTTATAAAGACTTTGTTTCCATTTTTTTCCTTTTCTCATAGTTTTTCTTTTCTCTTTTTTCCTTTCCTCTACCCTTCCCACTTCCCCTACTCCTTTAGAACTTTTCTTCCTATTTCACAATATCAAGTATACATTTTTTATCCTTATTTACACTTTTAGTCCTTCATACCAGAGAAACTGTTTGGTATTTACACATGTGTGTCCCATTTATTTCACTTAAGACATGGCCTCAATGTGCATCCACTTCACGAGAGAAATTTCTCATTTCTTTCTCTTTATGGCTGAGTCATACTCCACATTAGAAAAAAACTACACCTTTTTTATCCAGTCTCCAGTTGATGGGCAATTGGGCTGTTTCCAAGTTTTAGGCATTACAAACTGTGCCACTATAAACATGGGTGAGCATATACCACTGTGGTGTAATTCTTTTAATTCTTTTGGGAAAATACCCAGCAGAAGAATAGCTGGGTCAAATGAGACCTCTAATCCTAGCGTTCCTGTCTCCCCACAGCCCCACCAGCATTTGTTATTGATTGATTTCTTTATAGAAGCCATTCTTTCTGGGGTGAGGTAGAATCTCAGCACTGTTTTCATCTGCATCTCTCCAATGACCAGTGAAAAGATCTGCTTTATCTTGATCTATGATAATTAATTTCCTATTTATATATAGTTAAAAATGACACCAAAGCTTAAAGTGTAATTTTGCAAAATCCCTTTTACATATGGTGTGGTATGGGGTAATGTCACGTTGATTGGCTTTGAGTTCGGCCCAAGGGATCAGTGGAGCACACTCTAGGTTTGTATGCATGGAACATAGAGTCACAGTTTTGGACTCTGTCTGTTACTGCATGTCTTCCACTCTGACACTTCCTCTGCTCTACTTTCTTGGCTGCCATGAAATGAGCAGCTTACCTCCATCATGGCTTCTGCCATGGAGCCAGCACATCATAGACACACTATCCCCAAACCATTAAACAAATCAAAGCACTCCTCCTTTAACTTGTCCACATTTGGTGTATGTCCAGCAACAGAAAAACTGAGCAACGCAATGTAACACCTTTATTTACAATTGAGGCAACAGTGGGACATTAATACACTGTCTTAGTCCATTTAGTTTTCTATAGCACTATGGACTAGGTAGCAAATAAATATCAGATTTTTTTTTTTCCCTCATAGTTCTCGAGTCCAGGAAGACCAATTTCAAGGTTCTGGTAATTTCACTGTCTGGCAGCATCCAATTTCCTGGTCTAACAACAATAGGATTTTCACTGGCTCTGACTTCCCTTGGTTAATATGGTAAACGATCTCTCTGGAGCTACTTTTATAAAATACTTAGTCCAGTTCATGAGTGAGATACTCTCAATATCGCATCACATCTCAGAGGCCCCTATGTCTTAATACTACAACACAGGGTATTAAGTATGAACATGAATTTTGGCAAAAATAAAAAAGACATTCATGTTACAGCATATATCAATATGATTGTATTGGTTAGAAAATATTTTTTTAATTATCACATTTACAATTTGGGATATTTGATATGTAAACTTTTAAATGTTATGAGTTTAGTAAGTTAAAATGTTTAATAAGTTTAAACATTTAGTAAATTAAAAAATTAGTAAGAAAAATGTAGTAAGGTCTTTGTCTTAACAAGAGAATAAAAAACTGTCTTTTGTAAGAGAATGAATATTTTCTTTTCTAAACTCTGTTCTATTGAAAACAGGTATGTAATATAAGTGAGATGTTTGTTCTTCATAGCTTTTTTGTTTCTGACAAAATCACTTTGATCTATTGTCAAAATTATGCTAATATCCAAATAGCTAGCCATTAAATTTTTATATTACTTTGTTTCATAGATAAGACTTGTTTGAATGGCCTCCTATATGTAAAAATGTTCAGAAGAAAATAATCTAAGAAAAAAATATTTCTACTAGGTCTCATTGAAAACTATAAATCTACTTCTACTACTCTACATAAATATATACATAGACACATGTCCTTTAAACCAAAAAAATTACACAATGTTTTCTAGTTAAATTTAATGGCCTCCTTAATTTTTAAAGAGAGGATAATAAGTTACCTCAACTGATTTTTGGTATATGATGATCATTCTCAAATTAGAGTGGTGCTTCTGTTCACAAACTTAACTCTTTATATGATTTTTGTTGCAAACCAAATTGGATGAGAACGTTTTCAAATTCTTCATAAGGTCAATGTTGAGCCTAACCATTGAATTTCATTTAGTTCTTGTCCAATTTGGTTTGTGACCAGAATCACAGAAAGAATTAAATTCATGAACCAAGGTACCACAGTATTCACATAGTGTAAGAGCATCATAAGCTCTTTCCTAGAAATATAAATTCAATCTGCTTGTATCATAAGTCAGGTCTGATAGGTAATACTCATGAACCATTCAATCAGATATAGCTAATGTGTGCATTTCATAATTGCTAGTATTTATTGCAGGCTTTAGATGCTCTATCAGAGAATTGCATTATTGAATAGGGTATTTTTTTTCCATCTTTGTCAAATCTGAACTATTCAATTTCTTTTAACATTTGTCATCAACTTTCTCAAATAAGACCATGCTAATAAAAGTAAAAACTACATGAAAAATAAATAAAATGAAATAAAGAATGAAAGCTATGTTTAGTGCTAATATACAATGTATTGCTTGAGTATATTTCCCAAATACATGTTTTGGTAGGTAGGAAATGTAAGGAAAGCAGGAAGAGTTATAGAGAAAGTTTTACTTGTAAGTCAATACTGCAAAAAGAATTCTCTTCCTGAAAAGCTAGTAGGTATTCACTAGTTAACATGTCAACATATTTTATTCTCTATGGTTCATTTTAGTAGTAAGCTCATCTATTTACTTTCAGCTCAGAAGATACACACCATCCAGTGCCAGATAGTACATTCTTCTTTTGAATCCTTCTTGATTTCTATAATTTTCAAATCACTTAATAATTTCAGGTTACCCTAGTGTTTTTCATCTTCCAAATAATCATAGTTAAGTGTCTATGATTTTGTAAACTGTATTGACTTTTACTTGCTTAGAGCCATGAAGAATTCAATGAATAAATTCAAATGGTTTGATAGAACCTGCATACTCAGTGAGTGTCCATGGTGTAAATTTTAAGACTGAAACCATCATATATTTTATTTAATCCAGTCAATTTGCATTTGCTATAATTTAAAAAACACATTACAATTCACAAGATGTTTGAATATTAATTCAATCCCCCTTTTTTAGAAAAAATAGTTCTGATATATTTGTCTTCAAATTCATTTTATGTGTGTGTACCTCAGATATAGACTCACTTACTCAAATACAGGTTAAACTTAATGAATCTAAAAACTGGCTTATTCTTCAATAGTCTTGATGAATGGATACCCAAAATGAAAGACTATGCTACATACCTTAAGTTCTTAGGATGAATTGAGAGGTAATAATCTATAATATTTAAAAATATTACAGAAGGTAACTTAAATGATATTCATGGATGTTATAAAAATCTTATTATTTACATTTTATTCTACAGACTCATAATAAAACAAGTATTTGTCTATATAATGCTTAAAATTCAGTTTGACTATTCATATTATACTTTTTACTTGGTTGATGTTATATTCTGTGACTAGCTTTCTTGGTTTTGTATCACAATGGGTAAAAATATAGGTTATATTTCTTAAAATAGTTGTGTTCCAGAAATCGTGGAAAGAAGTACATGGAGACACGGAATTTGGATAAAATAATAAAAGTTTTACTTGCAACAGGAGGGACTCCCAGAAACTGGTCTGGTCAGTATCTGCACAGCTTCTTTATAGGTCTCCTCTTTTATGCCTTTGTTAGTCATTATCTCATCCCTAGTGGTCTTTGATGTGTAAATACAATTTCAGTTCCTATTCACAAGAAACAGACACAAGATAAGCACATATACATTGTAAATTTACCCAGGCATTGCAAATTTGTTAGGTTAAAATGTTATCTATAATGAAGTTACTGGTTAAAGAGTCAGATAACCATCACCTTAAACAACAAGAGTTACGGGAAAAGCAAAGGAATACATTACTTATTTTGCTTCTACAACTGCCTTAATATTCAATCTACTAAGTTATCTAAAACTTTTCCCTATCAGTTGAAATAAAAATGTGGCAGAAATTATATGTTCAATTATCTTATAAAGTTATATAAATTTCTTTGTGCTTAATCTTTATTTTTTCTGTATTTTTTTATATTATGAAATTGAGTTTTAGTGCAAAATTATAAATCTTATGAAAATTAATAAACATGCTGCTAATGTAGAATCCTCTACTCACAGAAATAGATAGATGTCTTAAACATTGTGAAAAATTATAAAAATTTCAATGAACACAAAATGACTTTAAATCCCATATTTCAATTTGCAATCATTATAGCCAAAGAAAAGAGCCAGAGAGGGTCAGAGAACATAAGCATAATAATACATATGTAAAAAATAAAAAAATACATAATAATCAGAAACAAGCTCATGCTTATCATAACACAAAGTAATAGAGTGTTCAAGAAAATGTATATTGGAATCCATTAATTGATTATGTCTCTCAGAATTCAGGAAATAAATTGATTTTTACTTATAGTTTACTCTAAAATGTCAGATTCCTAATGTCTCAACAGATTTCAAGCAACCAGCAGCTAGAGGGTAAGGGCTAGGAAGAAACAGCACATTAAATTATTATTCTGGAAGAGCTAACCTAAATTCAGTCATAAACCTGGAAGACATTTTGCAAAGAATATTTGGGAAGCTCAGAGAGTAGCATATAAACTATGCTGTGTGGTGCATGTCTCAGCACTCTGGGAAGCTGAGGAAGAATGATTGAAAGTTTTTTGTTGCATCAGGAATTCTACAAATTCTATGATTACCAACTAGATTTATTAGATAATTGGAGAGGTAGAGGGCAGGTAGACCTAATGTACGGACAGTAAATGTAAATATGTCATAGCAGGGTAGTGATGTTGGTTTTCTCTTAAATGATAAATAATAAAAAATAAGCAAGAACTATTGTGGAAAACTCTGCAAGTGGGCAGAAATTCAATAATAAAATAAAGTAGTAAAATAAAGTTAGAATATAATATGGAACTCTACTATTTGGAAAGATATTCATGTAAACTGGGCTTGGGGGAAGGTTTAAGTACAGTTCACATTCAAAATAACTTAAATTATGTTTAAAAAGATTATTTCAAATATTTTAGGTGGTTTATTTTTATCTAGTACATTACATAATTTGTATCAAACTATTTTTGAAGCAGCTGAAGTGATAATTATGTAGATATTTGATTTGAACACACTTGTAGAGAGGGGATATATTTATTAAAGCAGATTATGACAAACCTTCATGCTTGAATCTCAATTCTGAACTAAATTCACTGAGTTTTTCTTCTTTTTTGTTAGGAGCTTCGGAGAATAAAATATTATGAAGGATATATATTGGCTATATGTAAAATCAGAACCTTTTTTTTATACTTTCCATTGAAATGGATTGACCAGACCTATAACATCATGTAAGTGGATTTTCTTAAAGAATTATATATCCAAGAGAAGCACATTAAATGATAAATTTAGAAACTCAGAGAACCAGAAGGTGCAAACACTTTATTTGCAATCTGAAGAATCTATAATTCTAGTCTGTCAATGTTCCATCTGGTCAAATTACATGAACTGTTCATTGTAATGAGATTCTCTTTATGGCTCTATTACAAAGATAGTGTCAGGACACCCTCTGTAAATTTTACATTCTATATAAATATCACAGATAGTTTTATGGAGGAAGAGAACATGTAGATCAAATTTGAAAGATAAGTTTGTTTAATGAATCCTATCAATGGAACTTGATGACAGATTAGATGAGAAGAGAGAAAGAATATTAGCAAATAAGAATATAGCAAATTTATCCTCAGCTGCGAAATAAGTATCTACAGTTAATATCGCTGCTTAGTTATCCTTCACTACTACATGAAATGCGGTTCAAGTTCTAGATCTATAATGAAGAAAATTACAATATAATTTTCATCAATATGGTAAATAAATGGCTAGAGTCTGATGTGGTCTGTCCTTAATTGTAGATTTTTTAGAAAGTATTTTCTTGGAGAGAACATGGGGAAAAAAAGATTTAGACTGCCCTATTTAGAATGTAAAATAGTTTGAAGTTCACAGAGGACTCTAGCTCATTGGACTTGCATACTCATTCTCAATTTCAGCTGCATCTTGATTCAGATTCTTTGATTCACTTTTGATTTTCTCCAACAATATTGATCTCAAGGAAAACAACATAGATTTTGTCTTCTTTCTCTTTCTATAAAGAGAAATGTGAAGGTTTTTTGTGCATCAAGGGCAAATTTGAGTGGCTAATTGGACAATTGGCAATGTATAGGAAGAAAATAAAATACTAAAAGATTAATCAAAGGAAAAAGCACCATGAAATTTTCTTGTTTGCTCTGTGTACTTTTGGCTCAAAACCTATGATAAATCATGATAGAGATGAAACAGGCTTTGAGAAATGGGACTGGCTAGGGGATGGAGAATGAAGAAATGCTCAGAGAAGAACCACTTAAACTTACAGCTTTTAAAAGATCACTGCTGCTTTTACAACACTTACTATTTTAGTGGATCAGTAAGGTAAACCAAAAAAGGCTTATCAAACTTTATAATATATTAGTATAAAATTCCAGAACCATGGCGGCAAAAAAAAATGTAGAAAGATGTGGAAATAACTGCAGTCTGAACGTAATTCTTAATTGCAAAGAGCATATACTGTAATTATCAATGGGTGAATATAGAACTTTTAATTTAATGAATGTATCATAAAAAACACACCTTGAAAAATATATACAGTAATATATATGTACTAAGATTATATGAAAAATAGAGTAAATGATAGTATTTTTATTGGTATATATTTGAAGTATGATATTTATATTTGCTGTGGGAAATTGGTACCTATATAAAATATCTTGATTATATTTGATCACCTCTCCCCTTTCTCTCCTTCTTCTGATTCCTTTCTCCTACTCCAAAAAGTCAGCCTTTATTTTTAGTCTTTTTTTTATTATTGTGCTTATCGTCAAAGAACCTATGTGCCCATTAACAAATGAAAGGATAAATTTTATTCAGCCATAAAGAAAAATGACCTCCAGTCTTTTTTTTTTTTTTTGGAAAGTAGATAGATCTTGAGACTACAATATTAAGTGAAAGAAGTCAGGAGTCAAAGAAAGTTAAATATCACCTGGTTTCTCTTACATAAGAAACTCAATTACTATAAACTTTTGTTTAAAAATGCTGACTCTATAAACATAAATAGCAAAATAAATGGGTTTAGGTTTTAAATGTTCACAGAAATTAAATGAAAAATTATTAATATTTATGCATAGCAACTCAACACTTTAATACTACAATTTGTGGTGGGAAAATATCATTACTTTAATAATCAGTATTTACTGCAATATAAATTCAAAGGATGAGAATTATATTTTGATACATAAGTAGTAATAGAGAGATAATTGAAAAGAGTAATATGTCTAAGTATGAAAAATGTGAAAGAAGAAATTTTTGGATTATGTCTGATAGAACAAAGCAACAATCTCACTGTATAATCAAAACCAACTTATCAAATTTTTGTTTTCGTACCAGGGATTGAACTCAGAACCTTGCACTTGCCAGGCAGGCATGGTGCCACTGAACTACATCCCCAGCATTATTATCCAATTGAGCATAGTAAAATCTTTATTTTTCCTGGTACTGGGGATCAAACCCATAGACACTCAACCACTGAACTACATGCCTAACCTTTTTATTTTTAACTAAAAAAAAGAAAACTTCTGTGATTTGATATACCATCTCACTAAATAGTCAAGTTGCCCAGGTGTGACTCTTTATATTGAAATTCTCTTATCTCACCCTCTCAAGTACATGGATTACAAATGAGGACCACTACTCCCAGCTCCAAGATTTTTTATAAGAATTATGCAGATTATTGGGCTGGGGATTTAGCTCAGTGGCACCATGGCTGCCTTGCAAGCTCAAGATCCTGAGTTAGATCCCTGGTACTGCAACAACAACAACAAAAGAATTATGTAGATTCTTTTTCTATTTTGAGTGAATGAGCAAATCAGATAATTTTCTGGTGATTTGTTCTACTTTGCTTGAACAGGCAAATATATGCAAATATGAAGCCACTATGTAAAACAACAAAATAATTGCATCCCTGGTTACATATTTTTATATGTATTTAGTTGTGGAATATTATTGTAAACATCAATGCAGGGGCAATATACACATTTAATGACAAAAGAATTATAAAAGGATATTAATATACAATGCTGAGGATTTTCTAGTTTTGATTGTGGAGGATTCTCCACCACAGAAAAAATATATGTGAATTTGTCAGAATCATTTAAATATATTAACCAGGTATAAGAGGTAAAATATGTATTTTCTTAACTATATTTAAATGTAAGCAGTATTAATAGAATAATACAATGTTTTTATGATAATAACAACAGATTACAAAAAGGATGATGGATTTTTATTGCCTTCATGAAAGCATAGTTATTGCAGCAGCAGGACATGATTTTAAGTCACCTCTCGTGACCAGAGGCAGATACACATGACAATTTTCTACATTTAGATTTCATGAACCAAGCATTAGTGTTCTTCTGTGTATTCTGCCTTTCAAAAATCATTTACTTCACCTGGCCTTTCCTAACATACAATTCTTTACAACAATCCAAAGTGCAAAAAGAGTTCATGTTCATAATAATTTGAGAGATATCAATTGATCCTCTGAAAAACTATTACCGTGCACATATAGGTTTATCTATTCATTAAACTATCTACATTTATAACTACATCTATGACTCTATAGAGTTGAGAGTTATAATTATGACTGGCCTGCATGAAAAAAAAATCTTAAATTTTGTTCTCAAAAATTCCCAATGTCCTTTGCAAACTGCTTTCCTTCTGCAATTTCGGAGTTCACAAAGAACTTTGGTAAATACTGAGGTAAACAATAGACACTGCTGGTCAGTCTTTCAATACTGACCAAGCAGCCTTTTACTTTTAGTTAAAACTGATCAAAAGCTGTCCAGTATTTGGAGAATCCTGAATTCAGAACATATTAGGAAGTTCCAGATATCTCAACTGTTTAGAAGCTCATATTGTGTTCCTTGAATTCTCATGCTTTGCAAATAATGGTTGTTATATAAATTACATTAATTTAAAGTAAGAAATTCATTTAATTTCCTAAATTTGAGGTGTCATGTGCAGCACAAAATTTATGGTAAGGAAAATATCATTCAGCAAGATATTATTAAGCATAAGCTTAAGTTCTATAAAAATGTTAGGTTAGAATCACAGATTTCTACTAAGTTTTAGTGGATAGATTTATATCAATAATAGTTCTAAAATTATGATAATTATGTGCTTAAAAATCCTATGCTGTTGAATGATCACCTATTTCTAAAATCATTTCATCATTTTACATGAGACTGAATTTGTGCAGTTGGCCTGGAATTTAGAAAGAATATTGCCTTCTAGTGGCTCAGTGTTAATTTTTAGAATGACGTCTTTGATAACAATGTTTTTCAACTTTGTCAACATTTCTGTTGTTGCTTATACCTATCATTTTAGAAAATCTGCCCATTGTACACCTTTCTATGTAAATAATCTCCTCAATAATTGAAGAATTTAAGACTTAATCATATAAGAATCCCAAAATATAAGCCTACATATTTTTCTGTGTATGAATGTTAGAAGAAAAGAATTACCTTCCATGAATATTAATGCTTTTCATTCAAAAAGAGAAAGTATTTTAGATTTAAACTTCTATTTCATAAAGATAGTATATATGTGTCATTTTTATTTACAAGAGGTTTTTGTTACAGCTCAGTCTGCACTCTCCTGGCAAAACTGAATAGATCTTGATGAATAAAGAACCCAATGCTATTGGCAGCAGGGCAACTGAGATCAATCTCATTACATAATATTGTTAAGAAAGCTGCTAGTTTTATGCAGGGCAACTATTACATGTGACATAGAGTAGGTAAAAGGTTAAATACATATTGTAAGTCTTTTAAAACATGAAATTTTTCAAATTAAAGTAGATTCATAAGAGGACATGTGCTGCAATGTACTGAAAAAAAGAAAATTTAACAGGCAATTTGTGCCTTAAGTTAATTCATTTCACCATATTGAACTTTCAAGATGAAATAAATGGTATTTTAACCAACTTAAAGTAAAACATTAACTCTATCACTACACCCTTGCTGGAGATTAAATTTCAGTGCCTCCATTCACATGAAGTTCTGAAGGATATGAAATTAGCGTGGTTCTTATCACAAAATGATTGCGTTAGAATATGATATTTTCTTAAAAATAGAAACAATATGTTTACTAAATTGTTAAATTGTGAAATATAGAATTATCTAGGTGAATTATTTTTTAGATAGCAAGAAAAGATTCTCATAAAAAATTGTCCAGATTTCCTATTTATGTTGTCTAAGTCTACATTCATCAAATTGAGCACATATCAGTGTCTCTGTTTGACTTTGATTTTAATTTTGACAGAGATCAAATAATTGACTATATTTCTATAAAAGTGAAATGTATTTGGAACACAACAAATACAATTTATTATATGTTACATAATATTAATTTTATTATATTTGATATATTGGATAAACATGAAATATGAATTATTTAACTTATATAGTATTTGGCAACACGTAACATATTAAGGATATTTTCATTTTCAAAATCATGTTTGTAGAGAAAATAAAAGCATTTAGAGGCTTTAAAAATCTTGCTGGGGATGGGCATTTTGTATTTTTTCTCTCCTAGGTCACATGGAAACCACTGAATCACATCTGTTTTTAGCACTGGAATCAACTTCTTTATACAGTATAACTTCCTATCATTTTAAACAAGCAAAAAGAAATGAGTTTGATTTATTAAGCATAATAAAATTTGTTCTGTAGCCAGGTTCATCTTAATATTACAGGTATGCCAATACACATTTGATGTTGTGAACTAGAAGGTTTAAATGCCATAAGCTATTTGTTTGATGTTAAGAAAGAATAGCTATCCAGGTGTGGTGATATTTTCAGTTAATGTTTCTGGAGAAGTAATTAGAGGCTTATCAAATTATGACAAAGATTTAAGCATATGTTAGGTCACAAAGAACTAATCTAAATCTGTCCTCAAGGAAGTTTGTTAAAGTCAGTCTGAATGTGAACTGATGTTTAAAACTGAGAGCTGCATCAGGACCATCTATTTCACCATGTTTCCCTCAGTTCATCCCACTCTTCTGCCACTGGCATTAGATGTGTATTTTATGTGCCAATACAGTACATCCATTAACTCATTTGGACTAACTACTTCTTTCATGTGACACTGCTTCTTTCCAAATAAGTTGCTTTTCTGTCTTCGCTGGATTGCACAATGAAAATGCACTATTCTGTTCTGGCTCGATATTTCCTATAGAAGCAGTATAAAAGGAGAAAACATTACTAGAGGATAAACAGAATTAGATTCATGTGAAATAAAATTTTGTAGTAATGCATGAATTTAGGTCATACTTAAAAATGCTGAATTTATGTTGGGTGCCAGGTGCTCTTGACACAACTGTTTTCTGAGTTCATGGATGATGTGTAACAGAATCTGTCATGTAACAGGTAGAACGTAGTCAAGCAAATTTCCTGAAGAGACAAAGAGAAATTTAGTATAATTTTAAAGATATCTATGTGATGACAATGATTCTAGTTTTTCAAAGTAATAATGCAAAAGTTGAGTCAATTTATCAGAACATTTTCTTACATGATATAAAAAATTCACATTTTTTCAGATTGAAAGTGCAGCAGAGTGATACAGCTCAAAGAAATGAGGTCCTAAGTGCAATCGTCATCAACTATAAAACACACACACACAGGAGAGAGAGAGAGAGAGAGAGAGAGAGAGAGAGAGAGAGAGAGGGAGAATCATATATATATATATATATATATATATATATATATATATATATACACAAACACACATATTTGGAAATAGCTTTTACTTAATTTTCCAGTTTCGATTCAAATGTTTAAAATTTAGAATTACAGTTTTACATGACATGAGGCTTTGGAATTTAAAAAGAGGAGAGGAAGTCAATGACCATTTCTGTTTGTGTGATTTGATAACTGGAAATTATACTTGCATCTTCTACTCCAGGTAGCCCTACTGGGATTTGCATTAAGTCCCTGAAGGCAGAGCATTAGGAGAAGGATGCTTAACCTGGGTCTTAGTTCTAGTCAGAGATATACAATCCATAAATATGTGAAACAGTGGGTAAATTTGTGTACTTTCCTTTGCCCTTTGCTTCATTTTTTTCTTGAAGGAGGTTGTGTTGTGTTAATTCTGAAATAATATAATGGTGTGAGTGTTTGTTAAAGTTTTATAACATTAATGTGAATTCCAAGTGATCCTCTGTAAAAATTAAGTTGTGAGTCTAAGAAACACTGTGATATTTTACTAAGACTTTAAACATGCATTAGCATATTAAGTGCTTATTAAAGTCCTTCTGGTAAATTATTGAAATATATTACAAAAATTGTGATGCAAGTACACAAAGAATGAAATATCTTGGTCAATGTTGTCTTATTTAATAACAAACCATTAGTATTTTAATACTTTAAAGTAAATGTGCCATCAACAGCTATTAATTTATAATTATTCATAAAGTGACAATATCATAAGTAAAGCATAGGATGGACTTCTCTGAATTATACCCGAACAGCTTGGGGACCTCCCCTAAACAGAGCAACTCACAGCAGCTTACAGACTTCCTATATAAAATAAAACAAAATATCCAGAGTGCTATAAAAGAGGAAAATGCTGTAAGTCTGTGAACGCCTTCCTATTTCTGTTTTATTTATACTGTTTATAAAAGTAAATTACCTGTTTGAAGTACTACTCTCAAAGCTGCCTGGATCTCTATGGGGAAGTACTCCTGCGAATCCTTTTTTATTGGAAGTGGTTGATCTTTAGCTCCAGGGATGAGATCTACAAGGTTGAAAAGCTTTGCTTTCTAAGAGAAGAGTCAATCTGATTTGAGAATAGAGAGAGACCTTCTACTAAGAACCAAACCTGTTGGAAATTACTTCTTTTCAACTGACTTTCTGACTGAATGGTGTACTCAGGGTAACTGCATTTCTGTAAATAGCTGAATAATGTTGCCCTTTATGTTTCAGCTCCAAAGTATTCCAGAGGAATCTAATATCTAAGAGGAGTTTGGGATCATTTTATCATCACAGCATAAGTTTATTATTTTTCTCTTCTTTTTCTGTTTCCCTTTCAGATTTGGTTTAAAAAAGTGTTGTTTATTTGAGTAAATTACTTTAATTCAATAAAATAATGCATTTTAAGTTTATAAGTAATTTTCATGAATCTGATTATCTAGTGGGATGAGAACACACACCATATTTTCAAATCATTTAATTGGGTTATTAGAACCACAAGGACATATTTTCTCCTACCTAGCATAAATTAAGCTCTCACTTTTAGCCTTGTTGGAAGATTCTTTTGAAAATTAGGTAAAAGCTCTCAATATTCTTCTCAAGGGAGGTGGAACACTTAAAACTAGCTTTAAGGAGTTATAAGACTTCAGATTAAGAAATGAGAAGAGATATAAGAAAGGAAGTGACTAACTACATTCACACTATTTTGCTTTGTCTCTTTGGTAGATGTGAAGTAGATGAATAGACAGGTAGATGGATGGATGAGTGGATAGATAGATAATCAATACAAACATGTTCCCTCATATATTTTTTAACATTCACAATATTGACTTAAATTGCTCAACAAAGTATCTCCCAAAACACTGAAGTGTTCATGGTTAAAATGACAACATTCAACCACCTAACCCAATAATCAGTTTGAGTGAGTGTTTTTTAATTATTAGTACATGTTTGCAGTGGATGTATTGAACAGTCATCTTGAGGATGATATATATATATATGATATGATATATATATGATATGATATATATATATGATTTTGTCTCACACAGATTCAACACAGAATGTACCACACTGATATAAAACAAAAGTATATGCAAAGATTTCACTGAAGTGTATGTATTCTCAGACATTGTTCCCAGAAAATAATGTTTACCCATTAAATCTTTATAAATGGAAATTACTTGTTTGAAGGACTACTCTTGAAGCTGTTTGACACTCCATCAGGAACTACTTCCGAGAATCTTTTTATTGGAAGTGTTGATCTTTAGCAGTGAGATATCATTTAGAGGTGACTGTAACAAGGGCACACCAAGCTTTCTCAGATGGGAAGCACAAAGGAAGAGATAGTGTCATAGATTTTTATCAGCCACATATTCTGCAGGGCTATGCATTACCCTCCAGTGCCATCTGCAAATACTTCCCATATGACAAGGGGGACATAACCTTACACTGTTCCTGCTTTCACTTGTTTTCTTTTTCCCTTATCTACCTTCTAATTTGCAAACTCCTAATTTCCTCCTAATCAAATTTCAGTCTCTATTGATCTCAGTTCAATTCTGAGGCTCTCTAAAACCTTTCTTCACAAATGTAAAACCTCAGACCATATGAACGAGGTTTTCCTGAATTTCTATATTGCAATTTTAAAATCACATTCTTTATATCTGAATATATATTAACATTTTAAACAATTATCATAAGTATGTAACTTGTTTATTCAGTGACACTATCATATTTAATAGAAGCTATGTTCAAAATATGCTTTTTAGCAATGACTTTGGTGAAAAACTAAGAGCTTCAAATCCTGTTCTGGCACTCAGTCTTTGCTATGAACTATGAAAAACTGGGAAATCAAATTTTCTATTCCAATATCTGTATTAGTGATCCAGTTGGGAAAAATTGCAATTGTTCTTTTAAGCACTTTGTTTTTACTCAATTTGTATATTTAATATAGAATCAAATACTTAATAGTGCATTTTTCCAGTACAACACCTTGGTAGGAATTTGAATTAAGCTCTAGAGGCATAGAAATTTCTTTAAGGACTCTCTTTCTCTCTCTCTCTCTCTCCTCTCTGTCTCCCTCTCCTCTCTGGTTTGGTAAGTGGAATTTATCAGTACTTCAATTTTTCTAAATATAGCTTATATCATGGATTTGTAAATATTCTATTTTTGGCATTTTAGAAATGTTTTTACTAGTATAAATCTGTGATACATAATAAATATCCATCATGGGGAATTGGTAAGTACAAACTTCACTCAAATATTGCTGAAAATTATATAAAAATCTTTTTGAATTTTAAGATACATATTCCTTTGAAAAATGTTAAACTTGAGTTCAATATATTATACATGATGTATATTTTTTAAGTAACCTCTCACAAAATTTACCATATTCTAAGAAATATCTCTCTATAGTCCACCTCCATAATGCCAAACAGTTATACAATAATTTTCTAAAACAAAATCAGACCACGTGTACCGGCTTCTTCCTGCTTCCTGTTAACTATCTGTAGGGTGTAGATCCTATTCCAGTTACCACTTCCTTCCCATCACAAAGACCTATCCAGGCTCTTGACACCAGTCCTTCTCATCTCTTCAGGCTTTTCAGCAAATCTGCCCATTCATATGCCTGTCATAGTCTACTCTTTGTTCCTTAATTCACTTCTAACAATAAATACACTTATGTTACTTATTTGAAAACAAAATAAAACACTGCTATTCATTCTTCCTTATCATTAAATTAAGGTACTATGTATCATTTTGTGTTTCTTTTCAAATACTTCTCTTGAAGCAGCAATATTTACACTATTTTAACCACAGTGTAGCTTCATTTCATCATTACAGCTTTTTAAAAAACATTGCTAATCACATTTCATTGCCAAACATAATATACACTGTACAAACTGCACCGTAGATTATCTCTTTGAAACTCTTGATCCATTGAGCCAGCATGTCAATTCTTTTCACTGCTGAGCATACAATTTAGGGTCTATTAAGCAAGCAGCTACCACTGATCCCAGATTCTCCATCTTAGAATCCTTTGGATGGGCATTACAGCTCCTCCAATCCTCTAGTTCTTTAGTTATTTTCTACTGTCTATTTAATATTACCATTCTCAAAAGTCTTATTTTAATTATAACTGTACATTATCACTTTTATAGATGATATAGTAGTTTTAAACTTCAACTTATCTCTCTAGTTATATAAGAAATCTAGAAGTTTTTAAACTCTCACAAGTTTTTTCTTAATATGTCCCTGTTACCTATAAATATCTTTGTCTTGAATTTACTAGAAATTATTATCTTTAATAGTTTATAAGAATGATGCATGTATCATTAGATTGGCAATATATTTTTCCATTATTGTTTTTTCTCTTAGATTTTTGACAAAGATTTCTATTCAAATTTAATTGAAAATATAATCTCTCCAGGGAGACTATCTTGATGTAATGGGGTTAAATAATTCAATATTTTTAACTTCAAATTTAATAGGAGTTATATTATAACTATTATATGATGAGACAACATATTTGTTGAGTATATTATACATTATAATGGGTTAAACTCTGTTTGTATTCCTTGATGATTGCTGTGAAATGAAAATAATCATGGAAAGTCACTGATTAACTTATATTCTTGCCATTCTAAAATACCATCATTATCTGTTTGGGTTTAATAACACCTAAGTCAGAAAATATGCAAATTGCCTCTTTAAATTAGTCTTTATAAAATGAATAGTAAATGTCAGAATAACCTTGTATTTGAAGTAAAAAATAGAAGGATAAAGTGTTAAGTTCTGAGTATCTAAGTTCTAAACATTTTAGAGCACATCAGCATATAATGACTTAAAAATGATTAATTTCTCTTAATAATATATACAGTGTGTTTATAACAAGGAGAGAAAAATATAGTAAAGTAAATTTCTTTTTAATTTTTTTTAAACTTAGAGTTAAACATGTTAAGAAGTGGAAAAGACTTTTGGAGTCAAATACATGTAGTCTGGAACCATGGCTTTGCTATCTGTTAGTCACGTCATTGTGGACAAATATTTCACTTCTTGAAGATTCAGATTTCTAATTAGAAAATGTGCATAATAATGCTCACCTTTCGGAACTGTGATTAATTAAACATTATATATGCAAAGTGTGAGTGTGTAAGCCCTCAGTAGCATTCAGTTAATATCATCCTTTACTTATTAGAAATGTTTAGAATAGATATTTACTAGTGAGTTTGCTTTTTAATAGAATATAAAAATATAGAAAATGTTGAAAATCCAGGATCGTTATTTTAATACATATAGATATACGTGTGTAAAGCAAAAAGTAGTTAATATTTTTCCCTTGTGATAGTATATGCTAGGAAAAATTGCAATTATAGTGGAAGATTTATCTTGGTGAAATTTTCTTAATTTAAGGTGACTTTAAATTACCTAATAAGTAGAAATGAAAAAATTTTTAAACCTGTAGTTACTTAAAAAGAAATGTTTTTAATGGGAAAATAGCATTTCATAAAAGAAATTCACAGTTTTAATATTCTTACAAAATGGACTAAAATATAAATATAGACTTTCTTGCCATTTTATGGAAACATATATTACTTTATTGGGGAACACAGTGGGGCATCTAATATAATCATAAACTCAGGCTAACGAAGCATTTTTTGTCAAATGCCTGAGGAGCTCTTGTGAGTCTCACTTTCTACCACCACCTTCAGTGTAATTTAAGAATACAGGAATAGAAAAATTATGTTAAGAAATGAAGTCTAATGAATACACTCTTATGGGGTATGTTCATCCACATTTTTCTGCATTAGGATCAGGCAAAGGCACAAATTAATGCACAGGATTCACAAGATCTGGCAAAAGAGTTAAATGGGAAGACTTCCAGTGAGGCTGAGTGCTAAGGAGAAGTGCAAGTGCATTTGCATGTACAGGAGTGCAAAGAGCATGTTGGAACCCTTGAAATTATATATGTATAAAAAAAGCTTTTTCACACTTAATGGTCAGGCTATGATGTTGCTTTGGAAGGTGAACGCCAGTGGGTTTTAAAGAAGAATCAGGAGAAAAATGTGAAGCTTTGAAAAAGTTGCTTATTATACTAAGTGGTGAGCAATTAAGGAGGCATTGTTGACTTCAAAAAGAAATAAATCTACTTGAAAACAAATGTAAAATCATGAATTCAAAGATAAGAGGAGATTGGATCTATAAAATGGTGTAGGTGGAGTGATTGCTCACATAAAAGGACTGAAGAAAAAAACCACCTGTTTAATAATTTAACAATCAAGATTCTTTCTAGAGGAACATTTTTCTATGCTAATAAGCATATTAAAGATAACAGTGCTATTTGTTTCAATAAATAAAAATATGTATCTTATGTATTAGACATAATTTAATTCTTGGTATGAGAGTCTAAATACCACATAGGTAGTAAATAACTAATTGAAGAGGGGAAAAAAGGTCTATGCTTGATGTTTTTCTATACTAATATAATGGTTCCAAATTAATTTCACCTTTTTGAATGACCCAGTAAATTTTGTCTTCAAGTGAAACTGCAAGAAAGAAAAAGTGTGGATCCAAAAAAATGGGAAATAAATGTTGTACCTACTCAACTAAGTTTGACTACAACAGTGCAACTTACAATAAATTAGTTTACTTACAACAAATTAATCAAAAGAGGTAATAAATCTAATATGTTAATTCAAAATATTCTGAAATAAACTTTTCCCTTACCTGTTAATTATATGGGGATCAAAAACTTAAATATAGTTTATTGGACAATTATGAACTGCCATAGATGAAGAATAATGAAATCCTTATTCAAATTGGTAACACTTTGATTACTATAGCTTTGCTTCTCCTATGTTAATTTAGAACATAGCCAATATGAAGTGTAAAGTTGAAAAACATAGGTATAGAAAAAAATATATAGATATATATGAGAAATGTGAGCATTTTCACTCCAGTGAATTGATCTATATGATTTTACTTTTATATTTAGATATTAAAATTATAGTAGTAAGTGGTGTTAATATTTCAATTATAATGTGCCCTCTTGTGCACATTTTTATATGAATTTGGGGAAATATACCACTGTTGAACAAGTCTCTAATTGGAATTTCTGAACTATGAATCTTACTCTTAAAGAAATGAAGCATATGCTTTGAAACATTCTATTTGAAAGTTCTCCATTAGGGCAGATTTGTACTCTAATTTCATATCTAGAGAGATGACATTGTGGTCACATTAACAAAATATATTAAACGTTTATATTTTGGATTGATTCTTGCATGCATTGTTACTTGGAATAGATTTATGTTTGTTCAAGATACTATTTTTATTTTTATGGAAAACTGTGACATAATAGTATGTTATATGAGATAGCATGTGATCAGTCACTTGAAACAACTGAAGGCGGAAGCTAAGAAAACAAAGAAAATGAAAAGAGGTAGAGCATATAAAAATCAATAAAAATTGTATAAAACAAGACAAAGTACAAACTAATATTTAAAACTATTAATGTGAACTACAAAATAGAAATCTATTGAAGAATTCTCCTTGTCCCTGAACCACTGATACGGTATTTCCTGAATGATGGTATTGCTTGACGTGAATAAGTGTGAATGAGAGTAAGTTTTGCTTTAAGTAACTTATTATTTGTGGTCAGATGCTTTACTAGTAATATCTTAAATGATATAAGTTGAAGAGGTTTTATTTCTGCCTAATTTCCCCTGTGCCCATAAGTCAGACTTTTACACCATTGCTCACTAAAGAATCCTAGGTGCAATTCCTGGATTTTATGGTGGAGGAGGGGATGTGCCTGGAACATCCTTCTGTTTCTAGAAGCCAATGTTTCTCTGAACAAGATTCTCCAGAGAAAGGCAATCTGAAAAGTGATGGCATCAGCCATCAAATGATATGTGGATGAAATATAGGATCCACTCAGATCAAATTGAGATTGATGTAAATTAGACTTTTTGGTACTATTTTATGTTAGACAAGGTGCATCAAAATGCAGAAATTGTATCTGAGTGTATAAGGATCATTAGAACAATGTTATTTTCTATACAATAAGAAAATAAGAAATGTGTATGTTTTTAGAAGGTGAGGTAGGTGTAGCAAGCATTAATTTTCTGTTCAGTTATTTATGACCTAGGATGATTAATATTCTTCAAAATTTTTTTCCCAAGATTCTCCTACAATTCATTTTAGTTACTGAGAAGGGTAAACAAAGGATGAATGTTCAGACATAAAGGACCACTTTTAGACTCTATTCCAATGAGGGGTAAATTTGATTTTTACTCCTGTTTCGTTGACTAAAATATTGCAAAGAAGGTGGAGAAATAGACCCTATGTCTAAGAATAAAGGAAAACTGTAACAATCCTTATCATATAACTATTGTTTGCTTATAATAATAATAGTAACAATAATGTATACATGTATTACTTGATAACAAATTGAGTATATCTCATCACAAATCATTGATAATGAAAAAAAGTAATCAGTGATTAATATTTCTGCGTTTAGACCTATTAGGAAGGAATCCTTGTTATTAAAACTCCAATAACATACCTAACTTACTAGGAGTATACCATGTAAGATTTTTTAGCATAAAATAAAGAATTTTTAAATATCAACTATAAATTTCAGAACAAAACAATCTAAGATGAAGCAATTTCTGAAAACAATATGGCTACATGTTACTTAACCAAAATAAAAAATAGTTTTAATTACAGAATTTTAATTGGTTATGTATTGCATGGTAAGTGATGAAGTTATTCTGAAAGATATTGGTGTGGGTGGTAGATGTTTACCAGATTGAAGCGACAGGGGAAGCTCCATTATATGAAGTTAAAAGCATGCATTACTATCTCTATAGGAATGTGAAAATGTAGATAGTCTTTGATCCTTGGGTTATTATAATTTTATGACACATTTTATTCTGCTTATTTCCAATATTTTCCAAAATTCACTCAGTTCTATATACAGTGTTACATTTGTTGGTTTGGTTCTTCTCTATGAATAGCAGGCAAGTGCTGGGTGCTTCTATTTAATCATCAATGAAAATTTACTTGCCATATGATATGAAATTTAAGAAGAAAAAGTGATTTGAATAAAAATTTGAAGTATCTATATTTGAACCATGTGAGTAATAATTTCATTTTTATGGGAGTTTTGAGTGTACAGATTGCTTATGAATAACACAAACATACATATTTGGTAAGTTATGGAAATATATTCCAGTGTTGTATTCATTCTTCTTGACATTTTCTATACCTTCTTCAGTCTCCCAGCATAATCTCTAGGTCCTCTTCAGTTAACTCTCTCCACAACTTGTTTTTACCTGAGTACATTTGTGTTGATTGCTTAGCTGTATCACACACCTAATTCAATCTTAATCACCTTTAGGAAAGATAACACATTTCCATGTTAATGGATCATCCAACTATTCAGTAGAATGTTATGAATTTTCAGTGATTCGACTTTTTCTGACTTATTTTTGGCATTTTCTATGATCATTTCATTATCAAATTTGTTTGCAATATCTCTAAAGATGTTTCTTATCTTACTTCATTTAGGAAAAGAAAAATATCAAGGCTTTGTCATAATAATATTTAGATGTATCCCTAATAAGAAAAAAAATCTGTAAAAGGAAGTGCACAAAGCATAATAAACATTGTTACTAAAAGTAACTTTGTCCTTGATACTGCTGTGGGATATTCATATGGTCTCTTAAAGTATCAATACCATATTATCTCTCACAAGGCTTTATAATTTTACTTTTTTTATTTGTAGATTTGACATAGTTAGTTTGACAGTGTAAACAGTACATTTCAGCAAAAAATATATTTATTCAGTTTTTTGAAAATCCTAAACAAAGCAAAACCAAAAGAATGATAGAATATAATACTTCTTTTTATAATTTCTATAACCTTGTCCTTCCTGCAAGATGTTTGCGACTACTTTAAACTCTCAATTTTTTTGAAAGACTACAGAAATATTAGCACTTATAATAGACATGTGTGGTGACAATTCCATATTAGATTCATGGTATACAATCCCATGGCGTTTAAAAAATTTAAGTGACTATCTTTAATGTACAGATTGTTAGTTTTGATTATCAAATTTTAAAGTATTAAGTATTGCTGCAATAATTCTTAGGCTTTATTGTAGAATTCTAAGTTATTAGTTCATCTCAGAAAAATGCTTTTTGATTATTTTAACTGCATCAGTCAGTCCATATTTGTTTCTGTAAAGGTTCCTTCAGGAGATAAAACTATGTTAGTAATTTAAGCATGTAGAACTTAATGTAGAGAAGCTTAAAGTCAAGAGACCATTAACTATCAAAAGAAGACTCCTAGAAAAAATCAAATAGAAAATACATGGCCTGAAGGACAGATGACAAGTAAATATAAAAGGAAATAAGAATTGGAAAGACCTCTAATACTGAGATATTGACTTCAGTTAGAGGACAGAGCCTTCCTTATGACAGAGGGTATCAGTTTCAACAGAGGATATGAACTGAACAAAAGTTCTAAGAAAATGTCTTAATTATGGGACAGGAACTTATTGGAGATGGTTTGCAGGGCATAGATTTTTTTCACTATGTCACCAGTGTGTTAAGCACAACCAGTCTTCTTATACATCTGTCTGCTGATAACTACATTAAAAAAAAAAAAAAAAAAAAAAAAAAAAGCCCAGAACTACTCATTTACTCTGTCTGGCCTTTTAGTGTCCTTCTAGCACCCTCTATTGACAAAGGTGATACTGCTGAGAAGGGCAAAAATTATGAATGTGTGCCTATGAGGAAATAAATGGAAAATTGGCACCAATCACTTTATTTTGGCTGCTAGGCTACTATACACATACTTCTACATGTATTTACATGTCTCTTAGTGAGACTTTTCTATCCTTATATGAATAAAGAAGTTCTCACACTTCTTTTCAAAAATGTGCAGATACACAATCCCTAGTCACTGACTGTTGTCTCTGACTGGATGACTTATTCATTTTCAGTTGCAGTTCCATGACATACTTTAAAGTTAACTATCAATAATGTATTTATAAAATGAAAAGGGGAAGAAAGATAAGGAGACCAAAATGATTATTCTACAAATAAATATTGATACATAACACAAAGACAGATAAAATATTATTCTGGATTATTTCTGACGTTTTCTACTAATATTTCTATTTTATTTTCTTTGCATTTGTCACAAGAACTTAGAGACTGTTTTTTCTAAAAGCACCAAACTCTCACATGGGCCTAAACATACCCAAAGAGTAAATAAAAGCAGAATAATGCTTTATATTTCTGTCTTCATTCTATATCTCTCACCATCACTGCTTTAAAAACTTTGGGTCAGATTACTGCTCAAATCTGCATGGAGGGAGGTTAATCATCTGACATGTATTCAGCTAAAACTGTTTTTCCCCACTGTTCTGCAAGGAAAAAAAACACCCATGTAAAAATAAGATATTTCCAAGGTTGGAAGGTCATCATCAACAGATTGTCAACTGGCAGCCTTTATACTGTCATGTTCCAGATTCCTGGAGTGAAACTTAGGGCTCTCCAGTCACTGCTATAAGCCTAACAGGAACAGAAATGCTTGAGAGAAAACCACCCTGTTCCCTCTACAATGACCCCATCATGGGAACTAGATTGCCCTTCCAAGGAATAATGACTTCTTTGAAGCCACCTCACAAAACGAGACAAGATAATGATCAGCCAGAAGGTGTTTTGACTAAGACTTCTTAATTAAACAAATCTCTTGCCCCCAGCCCTCATTCTTCCTCTATTTAAAAATGAAATTTTTGTTGGTACCCCCCCCCCGCCCTGCAATATAGGCCTGAGGACACTTTCCCACTGTCTTCCCAATAGAGTTATACTGATGAAATTCCTTTCCTGCTATTTACCATTACTTCAAGATTCTCTTCTGTTATTCTCTCATAGTTAAATTTTCACAGTCTTCTCAGATTTGGTGATTTTCCATCACTGTGAACAAATAAAGCATCCTTCTATTGAGATTTTGTTGAAATAAAATATTTAGCTGTCAGGCTCAACACCCCTACTTGATTGTAAGCAATTCATGATGAAGGAACTTTTAATATAGAAGATGTCATTGAAACATATATCAAATCCATAAACTAAAATTTATTACCAAAAAAGACGCATTGCTGCTAGCTCCTCTCAAAATTCTTCCCCTGCTTTGAAATGCTTGTTCCATCCTTGACACTACTTGACCCTTTCTGAAGTAGTTCTGGTAGTTCCTTCCACTTCTAGATTGTCTTTAATTGCACCATTGTGTTTGCTTTGGTGTTCTGATTGGTGCAAAACATTTGGTTTCAAGTTCATTTTGACTTTGGGAAAGAGCCAGAAGTCACATGATACCGGATCCTGTAAATAAGGTGGATGAGAACACACCGTGTCTTTACGAAGCTGGTTTTCTATTGGATGGGACTTGACAGCAGCATTCACTGCATTTTTGATCATCCCTCATAAAGACATTCAAGAAACAGGACTAGAATTGCTTCAGAAAAAGTGTCAAAAATGATATGATAAATGTGTTGGAAAAGAGGAATATTTTACAGGGATTAACAGTAAAATTTAAATATTCATTGTGTACTCTCTTTTGATTATACCTTATATTCCCAGCTTTCACTTTACCTCACAATTCCTTGCTCTTTTGGCTTAAGGATCATGTGTAAGTGATATCACTTAATCGCATGTAAATATAAATGTATTTCTTAGCAAAACTGAAATATGAAAATCTAGTTATTCTCAGTAAAGATAAGCCATAAAATGTACTTTTAAATAAAGCTTAATTTTGTAAAATATTGCAGAAACATTTTTAGAATTTAATATAGTTGGATTAACATTATGTGAATGTCACAATCTTGTTTACACTGAGCAATTCATGACTTTGGCTAAAGTTATGTGACAGATAACACTTTGTGTACATTGTTAGCCTTTCCTCCTTCCCCTCCTCACTCCCTCCCTACTATCTGTAATTCACAAAATAAAACCCCACTTTAAAGGCACAGGTTTCTCGTGGCCTCACCTCCCCCACCACTCTCTTTTACATTTTCCAAGCTATAGTACATTCTTAATTAACTTTTCTTTTCAATATGAATTTAAGGCCCAAAAACTGTGTAATTTGTAGGAGTTTGATTTATTTTTGTTCTCATTCAGACTGACTCATAAGTGTCATTCCCACTTGTATCTGGTTCTGAATTCCCTTCTGAACCATATTTCAAATATTCTTTGAAAATATGTCTCAGAACTCTGCATATTTGACAATGTTCAGATCTTGCTCTTGGCAGGAGTTCTCAATGTAGCCAACCCTTCAAATACTAGGATGTGCCTTTCACCTACAGGAATGATTTCCCCAGCTGTCACTCCCTTAACAAACCTTAAACTACTACATGCTCTCAGTTGGTCTTGATTGACTAATCTATTGTTTGTAACTTTAACATTATAAACCTCCTCTTCTTTTAGCCCTGCCCTGGACCCTATAAATGTATATGCCATTGTATGTACTTTAAAGACTTACAAATTTTAAAAATAATTTACACAATTTGTGTAAAATTGTCCAGGAGATCTATTATTATAATGCTACCATGATAGAAATATAAAGCAAATATAAAGGTCTGTGTAAGTTGAAAATGATAAAATCTCACTAGAGACTGACATCCAGCTAACAGGTCCCTCCAGGTCTGTAAATAAGCAAGTCTTTGGCTTGCTGATTCAAAATCAGTAAAATTGTATTCAGTCACTGTGTCTTCTAACAAAATTATTTTGAGCAAGACACCCAAAAGAACCCAGGGAACAATAAGGTTATTCTCATAACAAGATTAACAAACCTGAAAATGAAGTTGAAATTTTCTGAGTTAATATTGGAGATAATATTTCTAAAGTATTTATACACTCTTTTGTGACCTTTATCAGTCTCCACCACTCAATTTTTTTACACATAAAGATTTTTCCCATTATCCTTTCAGCCCCAGAAGACCTTGACTTTTTTTGTTTACTTCTCTGAGCTTCTGTCCAGACAAATTTCAGTAATATAAAGCCAATATGTGGGCTTGAATATAACCAGTTCTATTTACAATGCTTCAAATGTCATCTAAGAGAATGTCATCTTTTTGTGTTGGTCTAAACCTGCTCTTGAGATTTAGAATGCTCAGTGCCTCTCTTATGCTGCCCTCTCCTTCTGTAATATGCAGCTTTCTTGTTCCTGGGACACGATACTCAACACTCACAATTTAAAGGAGGAGAAGTTGAATTTGGCTCACTTTCAAGAGATTTGGACCATGCTTGAGAGACTCTGAGGCACAAACATTATGGCAGAAGGGCATGATAGAGCCAACATGCTTAGTCTGCAGAGGCCAGGGAGAGCAGCAGGGAACTGTGATGGAGAGGAAGGGGACAGAACAGTACACAGATAGTACCCAGGGTCAGGCTTCCACTACCCACTCAGACCAACCCAGGTGTGGCTTGCTAATCCCCTGGCAGCTGCCATGTCAGTACTGTTAACACTATTCCACCTAACCTTCACACATCCCTTCTATCTTCTCCTCCGTTCTCCTCTACCATGGAGATGTACATACCCACACTACTCACCCACAAATACACACATGAACACATGAGTGCACACTTTGTGAAAATCAAATGCATGGAAACTAACGGTTCCTTGGGACCTTAATTATATTTGGGCAGGCTCTTCACCTTGCCCGACAAGGTAACCTATTTATGGGAGTAACATCCCATCATTTTAGTATACACCATACCTTAATAGTAAGAATAACAGTCCCTTATGTTTGCCACATTATCTTTGCTAGAAATCAAGTCACTCATGAGGAAGGAATTAAAAGGGATATAGATGTTAGGGGGCAGGATATTATTGAGGGTTATTCAATGATTCTGTCCGCCATGCAAACTAATTGGATAATTAATTTTTTCATCTTCATTTTTTGAAGAATTATAACTTTGTTAGTGATGTGCAAGGATATTTATGTCATATATCAAAGTTCCACATATTTGGGAACCATTTCTGGCCTCTGTTTGTTCTGTTCCACTCCTTTGCTATCCCAGAAATATGTTATCTTTGTTACTATATTTTTAATGAAATTTTACATATGTTAGGACATTTTTTCTAGTTTTACTTTTCTTCTTTTGGATACCTTGCTATAACTATCAGTTCAAATTTTTCATATCTGTACTTCACATTTTCCCAAACTAATTACAAAAATAATAGCAGACAAATGCTATTTTGATTGGAAATGTATTTACTCTATAAATAACATTTACTAAAATAATCATTTTTCTAATGTTAACTGAATGCTAGATATTTGTACATTTATTTTCATTTTTATTGTCTTTTAGTGAAGATTTAGAATGTGCTATGTACAGGCCTTTGATATTTCTACTAGATTTATTATTTGGTGCTTTATATATTTTATTTCTTTTATAAATGTTGTATTTTTCATTATGTTTTGAGTTAATTACTCCTGAGATAAATTGAAATTAATTGCTATGCTTTGGGCTTATTTTCCATTCTCTTGCTAAACTTCCTTATGTTTGTTGGAATTTATAGCCACTCTACAAAAGGTAAATTTTGTAATATCAATTATTAATTGATTTCAAATTGGTTAGGTATTGAATTTTACTTAAGTCCAAGACATGACAGAATTGAAAACTATTTAAATTACATCAAATATTACTTTAACAATATAGTGTAACAACTATTAATATAATATTTACATTTATTAGGTAATACAAGTAATCTAGTGACTATTTAAATCAAAAATGTACATAGATCATATGCAAAAATATACTATTTTCTATTTTATATGACACTCTTGAACATCCACAGATTTTGATATTTTGTGAAAGTCCTGACACAAATTTCTTGCATATATCAAAGGAGGACTCTGTAGTATAGGGAAATAATTAAATATAATTACTAATTATATTGATTTCAGAGCTGAACAGTCTTCAAATCCCTATTTTACCATTGTCAGTTCATCAAACCAAATACTGACTTTTTTTCCTACAAGATATAAACACTACCTATCCAGTTGATGCATTTTAGGGTTAAATTTCTACCATGTTATAAGCACACAATAAATGCCTAATTATATATATAAAATCTTTTCTTAACAACTTCAGTGTTTAGTCTGTATTACCTCAAAATTAGATCCCAAGTGTTGAATTTAGTTTTTGTTTTTGTAGGCTTTGAGAAATGACCAACAAGAGAATTTTGACACATCTTTACTGATAAGATGATCAGTAACTGTTGCAGTGGCCAGAAAGTATTTTACCTCCAAATTCATTGTAAAATTCTAAACCCTACTAAGGTGATATTAGGAGGTAGGGATGTTTGGAAGCAGTTAGGTCAGGAGAATGGAACTCTGGGGATCTTCCTTAATGCCTTAAAGTCAAAGGATCCCAAAACACTCTCTTTCCCTCTTTCCATCATGAATGAACACAAAGGAAATACAGAAATCTGAAACTGGTAGAGGGATCACACCAGAATTATACCACACTGCTGACTCCATCATTTTAGTTCCAACCTCACAACTATGACAAATTAGAGTGCCACCCAATCTGTGGTACTTTGTGACAGCAGCCTTGACTAACTAAGGCAAAGGGAATGCTATGAAGGGCACCACCGGATTGGGTCACAAGTACTTCATCATGTAGAGAAACAGAAATAGTCCAAAACACATCAAAATCACCCCAACTGAGGATTGGAAAAAAGAACCTGTGGTATCTAAAACATCAAAAGGAAATAGTAGGAGGCTATTCCTTATGGGGACTGGAGGGACTGGAGGGACCAGCCTTTTCTTGAGTAAAGGATCTTTTTATGGTCCCCCCCAAAAGCCTTCAGACAAAATTTTGAAATTCTGGCAAATAGAAGTTAACTGAAGCAATAGAAATGGAAATGTCTGAACAATATGAGAGAGGTACCGAATAAATAACTTACACTTGGCACTCATCGCTGAGGTAAAAGCCTTAAAGTTACTTTAAAAAACAAAATTTTCAGACTTGAAAATGTTTAATGCAAGTAGATAAAGTTCTAAAGGACAATGATCCAAACCAAAAGTAAATTCTGGGAAGTTTAAATTCTCCATGACTTCCTCCTGCATATTCTTTTCTTTATAAAATACAGGAACTAGTTCTAAGAATTGTCTTTTTAAAAAGAAAAACGAAAGCAAGAGAGAAAATGTAGTGATGGCTTGAAAACTTTGTTACCATGCTTTATTAATACACCTTGATATCACGACTTTCATGAGTAAATTTGTTTGACATTTCTATGCTTTTATGAATGTTTTACCTGTGTATGGAAAGACTGTCTTGATGTTGAAATTAATATATCCTCTTTTATATTCTTTCTCACAACATGGTAACATGGTACAACATTGATTCTTAGTGTTGGGTTTTGTTTTGAATAATTTAAAAAGACTATTAAGACTAACAAGTAACACGAAATGCAACTAAATTTAAAAAATAAAGTATATGCCAGGAGGACAACATCAATATTAGATAAATCACCAGAGGGAAATTTTCTTTCATATAAAAGTAAAATTTTGAAGAAAAATAATTTAGATCATATTTTTGGAAGATGTTAACTTCAATTATTGGTGTGATCTCTGAATTACTGACTTTGTATTTGGATTTGGTGTGTGTGTCTGTGAATGTGCATGTGTGTGTGTTTTATGTGTATGTTTTCATGAACTTGTTACAATTAGGGGATCTAAATTCAATTTTTAACGTGGTGGATTGATTGAAAGAAAAAAAGAACATGGGGATTCATGGAAAAGATAAAAGTATTCTCTCCCTTCCCATATAACTGAAATTATAGTAATGAAAACTATAAATATATTTAGCTCTTTTTGTTAATTTCTTCAGAGATAAGTAAATATATAAAGATGTGACATTACATTAACCATTTTAATTAATAACTGGAGACTTGTTCCATATTCCATGACACATCTCCTAATGTAGTGGGCTAGCAGTGAAGCCCAAGGAACTTTTAGTCCTACTCTCCTTCATTACACAAGAAATTTCACCACAATAAGAACAGTTCCCTAAGTAACAATATGGTTACTGAAGTTATATGCCCTGTTATAGTGTATGTTTTTCAAGGATTTTAGATATCTTAACAGATAAGACAAATACCGGATTGCTATATGGCTGTAAATTAAGGAAACATATCTACAAAGAGTTACTCAGTATGTTTTTGAAATTAAACAAAATGACTTGCTTGAAACAAACAATCAGTCAAACAATATAAACCGAGCACTTTTATGTGCCTAATACTTTGCTCAAGTCTCACAATAAAGCACTGCTGCTTGAACCTCTGTCCCTATTTACCAGTAAACTACAGCTCATTTGGCGACAACAAAACCTCAATATATAAAACAATTTGAGCTGACCATGGAGCTGCTTTAATCAGCCTAACACAGTTTCTGGAAGCATCTACTAAATTAGTTTTGTTCAGTCACAAGTTTAATTCCAAACTTAACATCATTGCCCTTGCTGATGTGCCCCTGAGCCAGGGTAGGCAAGAGGCTAACAAAATTTGTACAATTTACTCTAAACAATTTGATTTAACTAGCAGTTGTTACCTTTGTGTCCCATCTCCTGACAGGCAGATTTAGAGCGTTGCAATATACAGTTGGGCTGGAAGCCAGGGTGTCAGGACCTAACTGTCACTGCGCTGGCTGTCCCTACTGTAATCTCTATCTACAGCAAACAGATTAGCATTTCACAGTTAAAACATAGGACTGTGGCTAAAACTCAAAATACCCTGGTGTGTGTGTGTGTGTGTGTGTGTGTATGTGTGTATGCACATGTGTGTGCAAAAGAAGCTTTTCACTTGGTTGGACAATAAACTAAAAGACCTTGCTTATGCTCCAAACCCAGTTGTAGGCAACAGATTTTTCACTGAATTCAAGAGGATGTATGTAAGTCATAATTTGGAATGATTTGTACCTTTAAGTTGGTGATATATATGCATAAGCACAAAATTTCAAATCTCAAATTACCAATTGTGATGGTTGTAGAATGGATTATGTTTATTCAGAAGGCATTTGGCTACTAATTGCAAGCATGATAATGTACTTGAGAATATTCAAATAAAATGATGAGTAGATGGTTGTTCTTTTGCTTAGATGTGTAAGGCTTGTTTTTGTTAGCCTGTGTCTACAAAAATGAGTCTGTTTTCAAAGCATGTATCTTTCTTAAGGGGTATTTCTGTTCTACAGGCTTACTTCACCGATAAAATGATGATAAGCCAGTAAGAGGAAATTTTCATCTTTTCCAAAATTAGAGGTGGCTTTCTCATTCCATGTCACTATCAAAAGAATTTAAGTTGTAAACAACCATGGACCAAGAACATAGTTTCTCAATAGGTAACTTTTGAATAAATCACTCAGTAAAGGCTTTGTAACCACATTATAAACAAGATTTCATATACTACAAGAACCATTCCTTTTATTCATTCTTCATATCTTTTCTAATTTCCTTTAATAATTTTGTCCCAGTCTAGATTTCATATAATTTAAATTTTTCCAATAAAATCGATTCAATATGTAGAAATACGATTTTCTGTTATAATCATCAAATAATGTTATATTAATATATAAAATCATTTCAAAACTAGTGCTTTGCTATGAATCAGTCTAAATTTTTGTCAAAAATTTCCTTAATATTTAACATATATATTCAATCACACTCTTTCAAAGAATCTTCAAAATGAATGACAATGCTTTAGTTTCCTAGGGTTAGTAAACCATACCATAGATTTGGTGCCTTAAAACAAGATTTATACACAGAGTGCCACAGATCAGAAATATGAAAGCAATGTGTTGGCAGGACCATTGTCCCTGAAAAGTCTCTAGGAAGGAGCCCTTCCTTACCTCTCCCAGCTTCTCTGGCTGCCTGTGTTCCTTCACTTGTGGGCCCATAAGTTTAGTCTCTTCCTCCCTTCATTTTCATGTTGCTTTGTCCCCTGCCACTGGGTCTCAGATATCCTTTTTCTTTCCTGTAAGAACAACTGTCACTGATTTCAGTGCCCATCCTGAATCCAGGATCTTAACTCAAGTACTTTAACTTTATTACATTCACCATGACTCTTTTTAAATAAAAAAATTTACTCTTATGGGTTCTTGGTGGACGTACCTCTTGGAGAATCATAGCAACTGCTATAATAATAAAGATCATAAAGAAATATTTATTTTAGGAATGAATTCACATGACTCATTGTTTGCTACTAAATAAAAATTCTGGGTGAGTCCTTAATGCTTTTCAAGGTGTACTTGTTGCTGAAAACAGTCCTACAAAGTGAAATTATTATCCCATTCACACACGCAATTACACAAACAGCAAAAGAGGAACTCAGCTGCCAAATGTTGCACAGGGAGCACATAGAAGAAAAATAGGAGGATGAAGAGAGGAAAAGAGAACACAATTAAGAAATGTTGCAGAGTAGAGAAAATAAGAATCTGTTTTTATTCCTCTTAGATTCTCATGAAAGATCAGGTATGCTAAGAAAAAAATGATGTTTTTCTTGTAGACATCTATCTGTACATATCCTTCACTGTTTAAATGAGTCCATCCAAATGAAGTGACACAAGTAACTAACAAAAAGTTTGTAGTACAGCTTCCCATTATACTTATAATAAACACATTTTAAAAATAAAGACACAGTTTTCCTGGCTAAAAGTCTATTATAATATAGCCATAAAATTCCATCAAATAAAAATATGAAAATTCATTCTGAGATACCTATTTTGAGGCAATATATTTAAAATTTTTAAGGTACTTTTATCTACAGATATTTTGTTTTTCAAAACTTATTTAGACCAAAAAAAGGAGATTTTTTTTATGCATTTAAAAATGATGAATCAAAAACTTACAAAAGTTGCAAAATGACTTCAAAAAATTAGGGAAAATAAAAATGAAACAAAAACAAAATATCTCAAATACATGATACTTGATCTATATTTAATGCAAAGTTTGTTGCAACTGATGTTCCTGAAGTAAAACTATCTACTTTCAGCTGTGGAAACTGATACAATAATTGATTTCATAATTACATTTGTATAAATGCTACATAATATTTATATAAATAAGTTTTGTAAAAGAACCAATGCAAAGGGTACTTTATGATGAACTGTAATTTGGGATTTCAGAGAAATAAAAAGAAACATGGAGTTTGGGTCTAGGTAATTGTCTTAGGGTAAATTTAAATGATGAGTTGAAGACTGTTTCAATTATACGTAAAAATAAAAATTTCAAACAATTCCAAATTAAATTGATTCTAGAAAGGTAATCCTTAATTTCTGATTGGCTAAATATAATAAAACATGTAAATTTGATAAAATACTCACAGTCTAATGGACACACACATACAAATATACATGCCTATGCTCCCTTAGATGCTGTAACGTTGTATAGACTAATACCATGTTATAAAAGATTAAGTCAGAACAGATATATTATTGTTCTAGTACAGTGGGCCTTTAAATTTTCTAATATATTTGTACCTAAATAATTCACCAAGCTGCTTAAAACTCAAGATTATATCTTGGATCCAAAAGATGTGAATCTCTCCCTTTCCATTTGTAATGAAGAACAGATTAAACATCTCATTAATGAAAATGATTGAGATTAATCCAGAGATCTCGGCCAGACCTTCCCAATAAATAACCCGGCTTAAAACACTGTTAATCTGATGAGGATAGGGAGAGTTTAATTAAAATTCTGTCTTTCATGTACCTAGTATTAAACAGTAGAATATCTACTAAAACAGTTTTCTATTTTAGCATGAATCTTTTTTCTTCTTTTTGTAATCACTGAAAAAGCATTGAATAGACAATATGTTTCATCAACTTCATTTGTTTTTAGTGCTGGGTAAGAATCACAGCTGTGAGTTAGTAATAAAGATACGAGCCTTCTCAGTCACTTCATTGAGTGTCTTATGTGATACTGTGAGCAACATAATGTTACCATTTTATACATGTTCATTCAGTTGTAATACATATTTTAATGTTTACAAAGTTTGAAATAAAAACATGGACTCAGCTACTGGATTCTCAAACCAGTGATTCAGATGAGTGACCTGTAAATACAAAAAAAAAAAAAAAAAGATGGTTACTTGTATTATTATATTCAAATACTCTCTTTAAACTCGTTAGAATGATTAGAAATATTTTATTACTAATTCAAGCCTTTAAAGATAGTAAATTCCAATTAAAAGGAAAACCGAGCAGGTTTTGTTTGAACAATCTAACTTCTAAACCCTTTGCTTTTGCTAATAAGCCACTAACAATATAACTAAATCTCATGTCCTACTCATAGAGGTTTATGAATAAGTAGGGTTGATTCATGGTAACATTTGTCTAATTTGAGAATTTCTGAAATTTGAACTTAATGTTGCTGCTGTTTTAGGAAATAAAATGTTTGCTTTTCATAGAGTTAGCTTCTTAAATATGACACATTTTATGTTAACAATATTTATACTTTAATTATCAAAGTACTTTAATCATTTCACTCAGGCAAGTAATGCTAAAATAACTTAATATTTCTGATGGAAACTTTCCAGCTGTTTGAATATAATTTTTCTTATTTTAGGTATCATCAATATCTCTATTTCTTATCTCATCTCTTTATTCATTTTTTATATCTTTATGTCTACTAGATCTTCTAAATTGGTACAAAAGTTGAGGCAAATTTCATTAAAAAGCAATACCAAACAGTCAACAAAGAAATGGCTAACAAAAGTACTTGCTTCAAATTGTATTGTCTATAATTTGCATACTGTCTCCTGTATTTTTTAGCCAACCTTCTGGACATATTTAAACCCATTTTTTTACTTCTCTTTCTATTCCCTTCAGTTTTCTTATTCTTTCATCTTTATCCACTACAGTCTAGCAACCTCCTATACACACTACTGAAACTCTGCTGTCAGAGATCACTAGTATCTTTCTAATAACCAAGTAGAAATTTTTAATTACTGCATTTTGTTTCTAGTGAGAGGATTGTCTTGTGGCTACTATCGCAGACCTGGCATACTACCACTGGTTTTCTTCCATTCTGGCTCTCTCTCCTAGATCTGGTTCTCAGGTTCTTTATTTTACTTTCACCATTAAATATAGGCCTCTTTCCCTGAATATAAGACCTGGATGAAAAACAATCAGCTTTGAAAACTAGAAATCAAAAAAGCCAGCACTAGTCAGCTTATCTTTGCCTCTTGCTCAATGGCTAGACTGAGTAAATTGTACGCATATACATTTTTATGTTTGCAGTGTTTCATATAGTATCCTACAATGGGATTTAAATTTGATATTTCTGTCCAAAAAATTAAAGTTTTAAAAATAAGGGCTTTAGTCATATAAGCTCAAATTCAAATATTTATTAATCTATGGAATATATTGAATTTAAATATCCAATATAGTATTAAATATAAAATATAAATTAGAATATATTAAATTGAAAAATAAAATAAAATATATTTCTTTTTTTTACTTGTTATTTAACTGGGGTTTTGATTTTCTGTTTGGTACCAAACAAAAAATAACACTTTTACTTTAAGAGCATTGTTTTTGTAATTCATATTTGTCTTAGTATACAATCAAGTTACCACTACAGAAATGTGAAGAATTTACTGATAATTTCCATGCAATCCATGGGTCTCTTTACTTCAGTGAGAGTTGAATAGTAGGATTATTCCTGCAATTTCTAGGTACAGTATAATGTAATCAATTTTTTAAAAAATCAAACCACTCAAACAAATTAGTCTAATGGGTTTTGTCTAAGCAATTTGTCAAAAACTGTAAGATGTGTTAGAATGTATCCCTCTGTTCTTTTATTTATATCATTAATCTAAATGTTACAAACACTGACATTATGACTTTGAAGTATTTTTAATGAGATAGGATTTATATAACAAAGAATTAACTATTTTAAATTGAATAATTCAGTAGGATTGAGTGCATTCACAATTGTACAACTATCACCTCTAGTTCCAAAGTATTTTTTCACCTCAAATTAAAAATAACTCATAGCTAAGTAGTTACTTACCATGTTGCTGCCATAACCATTTAGCACCAAATCTGTTGTCTTTATTCCATCATCTGTTCTGAATGTTTCATGTAAGTAGAAAAATAAAATGCATACTGAAGGTATATTTTTTTCACTTAACATGATGTTTTCAGGTTCATCCACATCATAGCATATCAATACTGAATTCATTCTTACTACTAATATTTTACTGTTTGTATCACATGCTATACTTTGGAAATTTAAAGGCATGTGTGTTAAAATCTTGGTCCCTGATCTGCTATTATTAGGTGTGTTAAGTAGTGTAAGGGGTAGGTTCTGTTGGAAGATCTGTGCATGATTGGGGAAATGTCCTTGAAGGAGTTTGTGGGACCCTGGTCCTTTTCCCTTCCTCTTCCCTCTCTTTGGCTCCCTGGCCCTGAGAGGAATAGTTTGCTCCATTGTGCCCTCTCCTCATGTTCTGTCATCACAGGCTTAAACCAATAAGGCTAATTATAGACTAAAAGCCTCTAAAACTATAAACCAAGATAATTTTATATAAGTTGATTATATAAAATAATTGCTATAATAATGGAAAACTAACAGAGGGAACTGGTACTAAGAAATAGATGGATTATTGCTATACTTGAAATGAGATGGAGGAGCTTTTGCAATTGGTTTTCTAGGAGGAATTTACCAAAGTTTGGAAATTAAGAGAGAGAAAGCCTAGAATGTTGTAAGAAGAACTTAATGAGTGATTTGGGTGAGGGCTAAGACAAGTAAGCTCATGTATATTCAGCCAGTAAAGGCTATGCTGATGATGTTATTCAATTTGGAATGAGGATTTTATTGGACACCGGAATGGAAACCATCTGTATTATTCTGTGGTAAGGAATTTTGATTAATCTTTTAGGTTGAATATAAAAGCATAAACTGGCTTATTTGGTAGAGAAAATTCCAAGACCTCACACTATTCTGGCAGCAGCATAGATCTTTCTTGCTACTTTAAACCCTATGTACTGTGAAAATTGAGAGCAAAAGAAGAGTAGAAAATTTTGAAAAATTCACAGCTTGTATTATGATGCTGCTAAGAAAGGTACACAGATTATCACAATTAAAAAGAAGCCAAATGCTTTGCTTCAGGATAATAGAAAAGGTATCTTGAGGGCATTTCAGGAATTAACAAGGGCACAGTAATCGACTCAGAAATGTAGAAATGCTAATTTGGTTCAAAGACTTTCCAGAGTAGAGCCTCTGGAGAATAAAGTTCTGTTGTGTCCTGTTCACCCAAAAATATTTAAGGAATCATCATATGTGTAATATGTAGATGAAAAACCATTCAGAGGCCACTGGAACCATGGATCAGTAGGGTCAGATAGAAATTATTCCAGTGGCTGACATTGGTATTATCCATATGATGTGATTTTTTTTTTAGGCATAGAGAATGTAAGAAATTTGAGGTCACAGAGCCTTCCTTTGAAATTGCGAAGGAAAGCTTGAGACACCAGGCAGAATGTAGTAGGATCAAAATCCTTGAAAGCAACCACACAGAGAGCAGTGTGTGTAACTGTGAGAGTGAAGTCAAAGATGAAATGGAGATCCTAGGACATTAGATATACTTAGGATCTTAGGATACAAATCGCTTGCTAAGGAAAGCAGTACAAAGCCAGCTCAAGAGAATTACCAAGTGGCTAGAGAAGACTTAGAATGCTATAAGGTGAATTAATGAGTTATTCTCAGTGGAACTCATAAGATAGAATGGTTATAGGAATGTGAACATTAAAGGCCAGTCTGAAGAGGTTTCAGATAGGAATGAGGAGTATGATGGAAATTGGACTAGAAGCCAGGCAGGCTTTATTCTTAATTCATCTATGTTTTTTTCTCAGGCTTTGTGTAAGGATGAATTTAAAAATAGTGTACTTATTCATGTGGTGGAGGAAATTTCAAAGCAGCACAACTTTCATGTTGTGGCATGGGTTCTTCTGGTGGCCTTTAGCCAGATCAGGTGCTGAGTGCATGGAAATTTTGCAGTTTCATCAGAAAAGAAGCATTTGCAAAGTTGGGGCCAAGGAGAACCTAGTTACTGAAAAGAATAACAAAATTAAGTCATGTACTTTGCTCCGGAACAGTAGGAATTGTGGCTTGAAGGCATATTAGTAATTGGCCAGATGCCACCATTTCCAAAGTTAAAAATATAAAAATGCCTTTTAATAGAATTTTCTTTGAGACAAGAGCCTTAGGATACCCTACTCATAAAGGGTTACCTGGGGAAGTGTTTTTCTGAGTTTAGTCATCCAGGAACTGAAAGTCAATTGAAGGCATGTCCCAAGGGACTCACACTACTGCTGAAGCTGTCAGCAGACCTTGGCTTTGTACACATGATGCAAGTTTTTCAAGCATGAAAATGTAAGAGTTGTGGGGTCATGAAGGCTTCCACCAAGATTTCAAAGGTAATGCACTAGGAAATGTACTCCTGAGATGATTAAGCTTGCATTTGTGAGAGTAAAGCCAAAAGTACTGTGGGGAAACAAGGAACTTAAAAATGCCAAGAATGAGGATCCTCTGATGAGGTATGCTATGTGAGGAAGAAAACAGAATCATCCAAAGAGAGAAGACATGAGGGTTCCAACTAGCAAGAAAAGAGTGGTGTGGCTTTCCTTCAGAGTTCCCATCTCACTAAAATCTGCCACATGTTCTGGACATGGAACTACAAGTTCTAATGTTTGCCCCATTGGATTTTTGTCTTTCTTTAGTACAATTTATTTCTTCCCTCCCTATTCCTCTAATTTGAAATGCAAATATTTACCCTGTGCCATTGTATGCTAGACATGTTTAACTTTCTTTCTGATTTCTACAAGGGGTCTTCACCTCAGAGTTTACCTTGAGTTTCAGAAGAAACATTGAACTTAGACTTATCAGCAATCCTGGAACTATTAAGACATTGGTGATTCCTGGAGGTTTATTAAGAATTTTGCATAATGACGTAGACATGAGTCTTTAGGGGTCCAGGGAAACACTGTTATAATTTAGATCTTAAATGTCTCTCAGCTGCACAGGTGCACAGGCCCCAGCCAGAGGTCTGCCCAGGCATCAGCAGTGTGAGCTCACAGACCACAGTCAAAGACCCTCTCTGACAACAGCTGCTCAGGCCCCAGCCAGAACTCCACCAAGATACCATCAGTAAGTGCATGCAGACCTCATCCAGAAGCCTGACAGGACATCAGCAGCATGGGTGAACAGATCCCAGCTGGAAATCCACCCCAACAACAGCTTCCTAGGTAGAGACACCAGCCAGAAGCCTGTTTGGACAACAGCACAGCACAGGAATCCAGGAGGCCATCATTCTGAGCCCAGGGATTGGAGCAGTAGTGAACAGCAGAGAGAAGGGCTCTCTGAGACTTGTTGAGAATTGAAGCCCACTGGCAGTGCAAAGAGTCACTTCAATAAAGGTACAGCAGACAGCAGCAGGTGAAATGAGAAAACATCTAAACAAGACTCAAAACCAGACTTCCAGAGCACCGAAGGCAACTCCAAGGAACAATGGTGTGGAACAATCTGAAACTGGAAACTCTGACTTCCTGGAATTTCACCTGGACCCCCTGGACTGGCAATGAAAGAGGACCTGGAAAAAATGAAATCAGAAATAATTTCTTAGATAACAACAGAGATTGTGTCCATAGTGCAAGACATGAATAATAACTCTAGAGCAGACAAATAAAAAAATAGAGGAGCTCAGGAACATGATGGAATCCCAGCATGGAAAACAAATAGAATCCATAAAAAAAATGCAAACTGATATCCAGGAGATTAAAAACTCTATTGAAAGTTTGCACAGCAGAATGAGCCATTTTGAGGACAGGATGTCAGATATAAAAGACAGGATTATGATTAGTGACCAGGAAAAGAAAGATTTAAAAATAGCAAGGAACCACAAGGAATCAATCCAGCAGCTGCTAGATGATGCAAAGAAGAATAACATAAGACTGATCAGAGTCAATGAAGAAACAGGAGAGAGTGCAAATAACATTAAAAAACCCCAGCTATTTACAGAAGTAATGGCAGAAAACTTCCCAAGCAGGGAAAATGAATTTGAGATACAGATAAGTGAGGAATATAGGTTTCCAATTAGGTATGATTAAAAAAAAAGTACTCCTAGGCATATAATAGTCAAGATTCCAGAAGCCCAACAGAAGAGCAAAATTCTACAAACAGTTAGAAAAAAGAAACAAATTACATACAAAGGAAAACCCATTAGAATCACAACAGACTTCTCACAAGAATTTCATAAACCACAAAAATTTCATAAATGTATGGAATTTGAACAACCTTCTAAATAGCCAATGAGTCACAGAGGAATTTAAAGAAGAAACCAGACTGTTTCTACAATTAAATGAAAATGCCAATACAACATATCAGAATCTATGGAATACAATTAAAGCAGTCTTAAGAGGGAAATTCATAGCAGTGAATACTCATATTAGGAAAACAGAGCAAGCTCAAATAAACAATCTGATGTTAAACCTCAAGCTTCTAGAAAAAGAAGAGCAGGACAAACACAAGCCTCATACAAGGGAGGAAATTATAATGATCAGAGCAGAAATCAGTGCAATAGAGACTAAAAGAATGATACAAAAAAAATCAATGAAGCAAAGAGTAGATTCTTCAAAAGAATAAAAAAATATTTACAAAAACTTAGACAACCTTATCAAATAAAGGAAAGAAAAAACCCAAATTCATGCCATTAGGAATGAAAAGGGTAAAATTACAACAGACCCAGCAGAAATCTGGAGGATCATCAATACCCACTTTGAGAACCTGTGTGCCAATAAGATGAAAAACAGAAGAAATGCAGTGATTTCTAGATATATATGAATTACCAAAGTTGAATGAAGAAGACCTAAAAAACCTAAACAACACAATAACAATCAACAAAGTTGAAAACATAATTAAAAACTTACCAAGGAAAGCCTGAGCCTGATAGCTTCACTGCTGAATTCTACAAGACATTTAGAGAAGATCTATTGCCACTAATGTTTAAACCCCTCAATGAAATTGAAAGGGAAGCAATACTCCCAAATTCATTCCTGATAGCAAGCATCATCTTGATCCCAAAACCAGAGTAAGACCCAACCAAAAAAGAGAACTATAGGCCAATCTCCCTAATGAACATAGACACAAAAATCTTCAATCAGTTACTGGTAAACAGAAACCAGAAGATCATCAAGAATACCACACACCCTGACAAAGTAGGATTCATTCTAAGGTTGCAGGGATGGTTGAACATATGCAAATCAATAAACACACTATATTAACAGAGCCAAGGACAAAAACCATATGATCATATCAAGAGATGCAGATAAAGCATTCAGCAAAATCCAACACCCATTCATGATAAAAAACTCTACAGAAAATTTGAATTGATGGTCTTTATGTCAACCTGCTTCAAGCCATCTATGAAAAACCAACAGCCAAAATCATATAAAATCATTAAAAACTGAAATCCTTCACACTAAAATTAGAGACAAGACAAGGTCTACTGTCACCACTTCTGTTAAATATAGTTCTGGAAACATTAGCCACAGCAATTAGACAAGAGAAAGAAATAAAAGAAATAAACCAAGGAAATTAAGAAGTTAAATTGTTTTTATTTGCAGATGACATGATACTCTATATAGAAGACCCCAAGAACTCCACCAAGTCTTCTAGACTTCAGCAGAGTAGCTGGACACAAGGTCACAACACAAAAATCAATAGCCTTCCTGTACATGAACAACAGATGCACCGAGAGAGGAACTGGAGAAACAATTCCCTTCACAATAGCATCTAAAAAAATGAAATACCTTAGAATCAACCTAATGAAAGAACTGAAAGACCTGTACTCTGTAAAGTGCAACACTCTGAAAAAAAGAGATTGAAGAGGAAATCAGAAAATTGAAAGATAGCCCTTGCTCCTGGGTAGGAAGAACCCATACAGTGAAAATGGCCATACTTCTAAAACTGCTATATAGATTCAATGCAATCCCAATTGAAATTCCAATAACATACTTCACAGAACTAGATAAAACAATCCAAATTTTCATTTGGAACAAGAAGAGCCCTAGAATAGCAAAAGCATTTCTAGAAAACAAAAACAAGTTAGGGGGTATCACAATTCCCAACTTGAAAATATACTACAAAGCTATTGTGATAAAAACAGCATTGTAGGGCTGAGGATTTAGCTCAGTGGTTCTGTTGCCTGCCTTGCAAGTGCAAGGACCCTAGTTTGATCCCCAGTACAAAAAAAAAAAACAAAAAAAACAAAACAAAAAAACCCAGCATGGTATTGGCAAAGAAAGAGACTTGAAGATCAGTGGAACAGACTAAAAGATGGAGAAACAACTCCACACACTCAGCCACCTCATCTTTGAAAAAGTAGCCAAACACTCTCTCTGCAGGAAAGATAGCCTCTTTAATAAATGGTGCTGGAAAAATTGGGTTCAACTGGCCAAAGATTAAAACTAGACCTATATATCTCACCATGTTAAACTAAAATCGAAATGAATCAAAGATCTAAATATTAAAACAGAAACACTAAACTGGCTGGAATAGAGGTTAGGTCGAACTCTTGGAGATATTGGCATAGAAAAAGATTTCGTGGACAAATCCTCAGTTGCAGGTGAACTAGTGCAAACAATCTACATCTGGGGGATCTCTTGTTATTAAAAAGCTTCTGCACAGCAAGAGTAACCATGAACAGCGTGAAGAGATAATCCACAATGTGGGAGAACATTTTTTACCAGCTGTTACTCAGACAAATGTCTTTTATTTATAATGCATAAAGAGCTTAAAAAAATCAAAGCTCCCAAATTTAAAGACTCAGTACAAAAATGGGCATCTGAAACAGACATTTCTCAGACAAAGAAGTAGATACAGAAAATAAAAGTATGAAAATGTGTCCAACAGCACTGGTCATTCCAGAGATGCAGATGAAAAAAAAATGCTGAGATTCCACCTCATCCCAGAAAGAATGGCTGCTATCAAGAAATCAACCAACAACAAATGTTGGCAGGGCTGTGGGGAGAAACGAACCCTTCTCCATTGTTGGTGGGAGTGCAGACTGGTGCAACTACTGTGGAAATCAATATGGAGACAAATCAAAGAACTAGGATTAGAGGTCCCATTTGACCCAGCTATTCCTCTTCTGGGTATCTTCCCAAAAGAATTAAAACCATCACACCAAGGCAACATATGCACACCCAGGTTTAGAACGGCACAGTGTGTAATACCTAAAATTGGAAACTGCCCAATTACACATCAACTGGAGACTGGATAAAGAAGATATGTTTCTTTTTTTCTAAGATGGAGTACTACTCAGCCATAAGGGAAGAGAAACTAGAGATATTTATACCTACATGGTTGCACATTGAGGTCATACTCTCAAGTGAAGCAAACGTGTAAATACCAAATAGTTTCTCTGGTGTGAAACATTAAAAGTGTAAATAAGGACCAAAATATATAATTGATAATTGAAATAGGATGAAAAGGTCTAGAGGAGTAGGGGAAGTGGAAGGGGTAGGGGGAAGGAAAGAAGGGAAAAGATAAAAACATGATAAAAGGAAAAAATTGAAACAAATTCTTTGTAAATAGGCAAGGGAAGAGGGGGTGAAGGGAGGGCAGGGGAATGGGGCAAAAAGAACCAAGATACATCATGTAAAGGTACAAGATCCCAATGATGAATGTAACTATTGTATACCTAAAATGTACCAATATACTTAATTTAAGAAATGTCTGTAGAAACACTAGTATTTTTAGAGAAGAAAATTAGAAATCATCTCTTCATTATATAGTGTGGTAAATACTCTGTCCAGCTCTTTCTGTGGAATAAGTTTCATGCTTTTTGTTTATGAGCATCTGCAACCAGCCAGTGAAAAAACACTGAGTTGTGGCTATGTGCTTGTGATGCTCATTAACATTCTTTTGTGTAGAGTCACTTGTCAGTTGATTGTCAAACTCTGCCCATTCTCAATCCTAAAAATATGTATAGTGACATATTGGCACGTGGCCTTTGCATTGCAAGTGACACAATGATTTGAATAGCTCCAAGGTACAACTTATTTTTAAAAATGGTATATATATATATATATATATATATAGAGAGAGAGAGAGAGAGAGAGAGAGAGAGAGAGAGAGAGAGAGAGAGAGAGAGAGAGTTTTTTTTTTTTTAGTTGCCAGTATAAATCCCTGTACTGTTTCCTTGGGCAACAAACCAGGAAAAAATTTTAAAGGCTGAAACCCTGAGGAATATAGATAGAATCATTTCAAAGAAGCTGGAGAAATATTTTTAAAATGATACAAAAACTTTTCTTCTAGGTTCTAACATGTTAAAGGTAAAATGTATTGGCCTATTTTGTACTGCTTATTTTGTTGGTTGAACACAAAACAAAATAAAGAAAATTTAAATTACTACACATGACAAATTTTATTATATAGACTAGGCTGAACCATTATTTTCCAGGGCATTTATTTGTCTCAATAGGAAGACTAACTTAATAAGGATTTTTTTTTCTCGGTACATTCTGCATGCACTTCACAATTTTTCAGCGATTAAATCACAGTTGTTATTTAGATTCTGGACAAATGTGTAAAACAACAACCATGTTTTCCATTTCCACGGAACTCATAGAACTAATAGAGAAACACATTTTTAAAAGTGTCAAATCAAACATAGAATTACAAATCAGGGAACAGGTGACTGAAAGGATCCTGAAAGTAAAGACTATTTGTTAGGGAATTGGTTAAATGAGATGAGTTAAAATGTCACATTGAAAGATGACAGTTAGGCAGAGATTTCACAAAGAAAATTACGAGCCTGAAAAAAATGTGAGTGCGTACCTGTATACGGGGTGTAAATGCTGTGAATCCAGGCAAAAAGAATCCCTAGCTAGATCGCCAGTAGGATGACACTACTGTATTTATACAAGTGAGTATAGATCAACATGTATATACAATGAAGTTGGAGTGCCATGACAGTGTCCCTATTTTTGCATTTAAAAGTTGATTAAAATATTTTAAAATATTTTAAATAATAAAAATATACTTAAATTTGCACTTATATTTACCATATTCAATACTCTTCCATTTTCTTGTATAGATCCAGGTTTCTGCCCAGACATACTTTCCTTTTTACTAAAGCACTTCCTTTAAAAATAGCATAAAACTTGGGATAAGTGGAAATATAGTGCTGTTGAGTGTTTATATTATATAGGAAGTGGCATGATAAAATAGAAAGGAAGCTGGGGATATAGCTCAGTTGTACCATGCCTGCCTGGCAAGCATAAGGTCCTGAGTTTGATCCCCAGTATGGAAAAAAAATACAACTTAAAGAAAGTCGATAATAAATTAAATTATATATACATTATAAAATTTAAGGCAATTACATTTATAATGGACAAATAATAAATAGCCATACAATGAGATGGAGTAATATCAAATACACTAAGTTAATTTGAAAGAAGAAGGTATTATAATGAGACAAAACATGAGATCATTGAAATAAACAGACAATGTAGGGACTTTAGTCTCTGTTAGCATTTTGATTTTCTATGGGAGACTGGAAGGTTTTGAAGGAGTTTTAGCAATCTGATTTACTTTACCAAAAATAATTTTTAAAGGAAAGAAGAAAGAAAAGGAAACTATATGGCAGCTGTCTATAAACAAGAATATTAGAGGAAATATTTTGAATTTGGGAAATATATTATTAGGCTACTGCTATAAATAGACTGGCATGAAAAGGCCCCAATAACAACTCAGATAACATAATAAGTGTTCTAACAAGTCTTTGCTGTGTCTGTAGATTTTTGTCAAAATTAAGTTGACTCTGAGTATTCTTCAACTGGTAGAGAAGTTCCCATGACATTTGCAGACTTCCTCATACTGATTCAAACTAAGAACACTTACTTCCACAAAAATTGAATGAAAAATCCTTCCACACTTATTAGGTGTCTGAGCTAAAGACCTTCTCCTTAAGTAATCAGCCTTTAAAAATGATAATAATATAGATTATATGCAATATATATATCTTTTATTTTAATTAATAAAAATAAAGTGGTGAACTTTGGTAAACTATTGTCTAAAATGTCTTAAAATATCAATCCCATCACACTTTTAAAATTAGCAACAGATTGAGTCTCTTTTCAGGTTAGGGAAAAAAAAAAGGACTAGATTCACTTTTCTTCTTTATTATGCCTATCAGTAAGTAGTAAACATGAAAAAAAAATGGATTCAAACCTTGGATAATAGGTACCACTGAACAGCGGTCATGAAAGAGTAAAAACAATTTCTTCATTTTCTCCAGCTTGCTGCTTGGAGAGAGTTCTGAGGCCACAGAATTTGGAGGGGTGATTGAACAAAAAAGAAATGTCTGAGTTGAGGAAACATAGATGAGATTGTCCGGAGACAAAAGCAATCAAAGTTCACAGAGCAGATACTTGTGAACTAGGAAGGGAGAAATGTGTGAAGAGATTTCTACACTGGGAGATGGTTCGGGTGACCTGCAAAACACCCATTCCCTTTTGAACTTAAGGTGAGTATTTATTAGCAGTAACCAGTGAAGGCTGGTGACTGAGGCAGAGAGACTATTGGGAAATCACACCACAGACATCATTGGACAAATAGAACTGAAGACTGCTATTGCCCTGTGGATCCAAGAATTATATATTTGAAAAGATTATATTGTTTCTAAGTAATTTACTTGAAAAAAGCTAACTGCATTTTAAAAATACAAGAACAACCCACCACAACAAAGCATATTTTTTTATGTCTGTTGAGCAAAAAAAAAAAAATAACCAGTAATGCAAATAAGTACAACAATGTAACACATAAGCAGAAAAAATTAAACTGATGCAGAAATTATAAGACTAGTACTCCAGGATATTAACAGTTACTATGATATTTGGTATTTCAAAAAGTAAACAAAAAAAGAGAACATTTTTTAAATGGTCAAGTTGTTACAGACAAAAATACAATTTCTGACATTTAAAGGGATAATATTAACAACAGAAAACAATGTGGAGGAAAAAATTAGCAAATATGGAACATAGTATGGGAATCTACACAATATAATAAAGACAAAAACAAATTAACATAGCTTCAGAAAGCAGTGAACAAATTCAACTTGTCTAACATATGCAGTTGAAATGCCCCAAACCTGAAGAGTAGCAAAAATATTTGATAAAATAATAGCAAAAAAACTTTACATAAATAATATAAAACAAAAGCGAAGATCCACAATGCTATATACTATTATAACCAAATTACATAAAACAAGAAATAATGAGAAAAATATTAAGAGTAGTCAGGGGTAAATATTAACAAGACATGAGGAATAAAAAAAAATGATGAAAACAGATTTCTCACTGAATATTATTTTTTAAATGCCTTAAAAGAGTAGAGAAATACTCCAGTGTGTATAAATACCACATTTCCCTGATCCATTCATCTGCTGATGGCCTTACACACTGTATCTAAGATCTAGCTATTATCAATTGTGCTGCTATAGACTGCCATAAAGAAAGATAAAATTGAGACATTCATGGGTAAATAGATGACCTGGAGAGCATAATGTTAAATGAACTAAGTCAGACACACAAGCTTAAATATTGCACAGTTTCTCTTATATGAGAAACCCCATATATATATATATATATATATATATATATAATATATCTATTTTATATATGCAGTACATATATATATATTTAAATCCTTCTAAAACAATTGAAAACATATTCAAACAAATACATATACATGTGTACACTTCAAGATTATGAACAAGAGCCAAAAATAGGTCAAACTTAAATGTCCTTGTAAGTAAATGAATGAATGAATGAATGAACCAAGTGTTCTATGTCACTGTAACAAATACCTGGGATAATCAACTTACAAAGAGAAAAACTTGAATTTAGCCTACAATTTTAGAGGTTTTATTCATTATCGATTAACCATGTTGCTTTTGGGTCTATGAAGAGACACCATAAACTGAAAAGACCACATAACAGAACAAAACTATTTACATCATAGGCATAAAATGAGGGAGAACGTGAATGGGCCTAGTGATGCCTGATCCACTTCATGAGGTTGGTCTGTATGACACAAAGAAGTCCCACTATGCCCACCTATTAAAGTTTCCACCCCAATAGTACTGCTCTTAACAATACCAAACTGGTGACAAATCCTTTATCACACAGACATTTGGAGAATATACAGGGTGCAAACATTAGCATTCATCCCTTGTATCCCAAAGGTCTACGTCTATTTCACAGTGCAAAATGCATTTAGTATATCAGTAAAGATGCTCAAAGTCTTGATTGTTTAAATATTGCACAAAATACAAAGTTCAAAGTCCCCTCTGAGACTCAAGGCACTTTAACTGTAAAGCACTATAAAATTTAAAAGTTACATCATACTCAAACTGCAATAGTATGTGTATTAGCAGGCTTTCCTGGTACTGGGACAAAACACAGGAAGCCCACAACTTAAAGAAGAGGTTTGTTTTGCTGGATTTTTTTCAGAGGATTGAGTCCATAATTGGCTGGCTCCAAGAGATAAATGGTATAGTGAAAGGGCATAGTGGGAGAAAGTTCTTCACTCTGTGGCAACCAAGAAGCTGATAAAAAGGAAGAGATGGAGACAGGTGTAAACCTTGCCAGGTCACACCAAGAGTGACCCACTTCCAACTAAGCCCCACCTCCTGACAGCACATTCAGAACGAATTTATCAAGTTATGAGTCCACTGATGTGAATAGTGCCTCCATGACCCAATCACCTTCCAAACAAATGAGACTTGTAGGACATTTTCTAAATATATTAAATTTATTGATACACTTAGGTGCACAATATGATGACATTCATCATTGGGAATTTGTACCTCTCATGATGTATCTTGGTTCATATTTTTTCCCCATTCCCCTGCCCTCCCTCCCACTTGTCTACCCCTCCCTATTTACAATTACTTTGTTTCCATTTTTTCCTTTTCTCATATTTATTCCTGTCCTTTCCCCTCCTCCTCCCATTTTTCCTTCCCCATTGGGCCTTATTTTCTTATTTCACGTTTTGATCCTTACTTATCTTCCAGTTTCTCACAAAATTGAAAATATTCAGCATTTACACATGTGTGTCCTATTTATTTCACTAGAGTATGGCCTCAATGTGCATACATTTAGCTATAAACATCTCTAGCTTCTCTTTCTTTATGGCTGAGTCTCCACTTTATAAAAAATAACACATCCTTTTTAACCAGTCACCAGTTGATGGACATTTGGGCTGTTTTCAAGTTTTAGCTATTACAAACTGTGCTGCTATAAACATGGGTGCACATATATCACTCTGGTATGAATCTTTTAATTCTTTTGGGAAGATCCCCAGCAGAGGAATAGCAGGGTCAAATGGGACTTCTAATACTAGTTTTTTGAGGTATCTGCATACTGATTTCCATAGTACTTGCACCAGTATACACTCCCACCAACAGTGGAGAAGTGTTCCTTTTTCCCCACAGCCCTGCCCATTTCTTCTGTGTTTTCCATTTTATTAGAGCACAGGTTTTCAAGTAGGAATTGATGATCCTCTGGATTTCTGCTGGATCTGTTGTGACTTCACCTTTTTTGTTCCTAATTGCATGGAAAAACCCAGTATCTGAATATTTGCTATCCATTCTGTATTGATATTTGATGAGATTATGAAATTTAGGCACAATTTATTACCATGTCTGTTATATATTAAATTCTGAATTTTCTGATGTCTTTCAAATATATTTAAATTATGCTGAGCTCACTCACAATGGGAGCTTACAAAGACTCAAGAAAGATTTCTATGTCTAATTGTTATTGTAATATGATAATATTATACTCAGTGACAGTTCAGCTGGAGGTGGTGGCATACTCCTGTAATTTTAGCACTCAGGAGGCAGAGCCAGGAGGACCACCATGAGCTGGAGACCAGTCTGGACTATATAGTGAGTTCAAAACTGGCCTGAACTACATAGTGAGACCCTGTCTCAAAATGCCAAAAAAAAAAAAAAAATCAGTGTTAATTCATTATCTTCATATCCAATTTCCTATGTGGACTGAAATAAGACAAAATCTGAAGAAAAATTGCATAGTGAATAACTTTAAGAGTGAAAGGGAATATAAAAATTAATATTTTCAGTTTGCATCACTATATAGGTTAAATATATAGATGTTGATTAATATTATATTCATTAATTCTATCTGTTATTTAAAAATTACAAGTAACATTGAAGACATGAATGGAACACTTAATCCAAGACAGAAAAGTTAAATGAAGGAAATAAGAATAGAGGGGGAAAAAGTCCACATAAAATAATAATGTTTACCAGTTGAGCACTGGAACCCCAGTAGAATAGTTTTGAGTCTTCATTGTTGTTGTAAGACACATCTGGCTCATCTAGGATACCTGGTGTTTATATAATTCCATAGGGGATAATATCACCATAAAATAACAGGATTAAAGAATGTCAATAAAGTGTGAATGAATTGTCTATGTCAAAAGTTCTGAAAACCATAGTTCAAACATTGCTAAGTCATGTCAAATGTTGTAAGAATCTTTATTTTTCACAGCAGCAATGAAGAAGATTTTATTATTCATGGATCTCCAGAGAAGAAATTGCTTCCTGGACCTATGAAGCCAGCTCGAGTCAGCTTTCAGTGTGAATCACAAACTGTAGCCATTGCTGGCAACCTCTCAACTCCGCATGACCAACTGTGCAGTTCCAGCCTGGAGACTGGCAGGAGAGCACGTGGGAAATCCAAAACTGTAGATGAAGTCCAAAGTAAATGTTCTGGTTGTCATTTTTGTGTTGTTCTTATGGGTAAAGTCAGTGTTTTTGTTCTTTTCAGGCATTCGAAACAATGAATGATCAAATGATTGAGGCCCGATTACACTGTGGAAGGTCACTGATTTTACTTGAAATATTAATCTCACCTAAATCACTATCTTGGACCCATTCAGATTAATGTTTGAGCAAATCTTTTGCTATCCAATAGCAAAGCAAGTTGCATTCAAAATTAATCATCACAATAATATTTGGAAATATAACAAAAGTATAAAACAGAGAGTGTAAGGCACACTACTGAAATCTAATACTAAAAATTGATTAATAAAACTTCAGTGTAAGTTTCACCACAGAAGAATTCCTGGGAAGGTATAAATTGAAATATATTGTTGCTCTTATAAGTATCCTGATTAGAATTATATTATTTTGATACATTTTACTCAAAAACCTCTTAAAACTAAATTAATGAAATGCTACAGATTGTTCTTTTTTTTATTAAATTCTTTTATTGGTACATTGTAGGTATACAACACAATTACATTTCTCATTGGAAACTGTACCTTTACATAATGCATCTTGGTTCTTATTTTTTCCCTATCCCTAGCCCTCCCTTCATGCCCTCCACCCTTCCCTATTTACAAAGACTTTATTTCCATTTTTTCCATTTCTCATCATTTTTCCTTTCCCTTCTTTCCTTTCCCCTGCCCCTCCCACTTCCCCTACCCCTTTGGACCTTTTCTTCCTATTTTGCATTATTTATTATTCATTCTAATCAATGGTACATTTTAGGTATACAATATAATGACATTCATCATCAGAAATTTGCACCTTTGCATAGTCTCTCTTGGTTCTTATTTTTCACCCTTCCCCAGCCCTCCCTTCAACCCCTCAAGTCCTCCCTATTTACAAAGATTTTGTTCCTATTTTTCCATTTTCTCATATTAATCCCATTCCCTTCTATCCTTTCCCCTAGCCCTCCCACTTCCTTCCCCTTCGCCCCTTTTCTTCCTATTTCACATTACCTATTAGACATTTAGTCCTTATTTACACTTTCATTTTCTCACACCAGAGAAATTATTTGGTATTTATTCATGTGTGTCCTATTTATTTCACTTAAGACTATTGCCTCAATGTGCATGCACTTAGCTATAAATGTCTCTAATTTCTCATTTTTTATGGCTGAGTAGTACTCCATTTTATTAAAAAACTACATTTTCTTTATCCAGTCTCCAGTTGATGGGCATTTGGGCTGTTTCCAAGTTTTAGCTATTACAAACTGTGCTGCTCTGAACATGGGTGCACATATATCACTGTGGAATGATTCAATTCTTTGGGGAATATGCCCAGCAGTGGAATAGCGGGGTCAAATGGGACTTCCAGTCCTAGTTCTTTGAGGTATCTCCATACTGATTTCCACAGTGGTTGCACCAGTCTACACTCCCACCAGCAGTGGAGCAGGGTTCCTCTTTCCCCACAGCCCCGCCAGCATTTGTTATTGGTTGATTTCATGATAGCAGCCATTCTTTGTTCTTGAGATCACTTTTTAAAAATATTGTCTTATATTGTGATTTACACATTGCCAATTTCAAGTGTTGTGTAAAATTCCTTGGTTTATTGAGTTTCATGCAGTTCAAAATTCCCTATTTTGAAATGTCATACCTTATCTAATATATGTTGTCTTCCTAGGCACTTTGTAAGCCCAGCCTTCTTCATTATTCTAAATAGCCCAGTCATTTACTTTTTTGCTGTTTTTTCAAATGAGGAAACAGGTGATATCTAATTGACTCAAGACCACAAAACTAGTCGATCAAGTCTAAATTATATAATTATACTAAAAAATTGTAAAAAAGTATCCTATTTTCCTTTATTTCATATTTGAGATCAAAGACTAAAGATCTGTCTCTTATTCTTTCATAAAAACATTGACTACCAGAATTCATTTCTCAAGATAGAGCAATGTGTAACTTCATTTCAATTCTATCAGTTTTCTGTCACTGAGGTTAGGTATTATAAGAGATAGATGTAAATTTCACTGTCTATGAAACACCAAGAAAACCTTCAGGAGTATGTCAAAGTCTATTATTAATAAAAGATAAAAATAATAAATATATAATGACAAATTTGATAAGGAAGAAAGATTATGGTGTTTAGTGTTTAGGCATTGTATTTTTTAATTAATTTAAATTTTATTTTATTAGTACACATTTGGAGTACAAAATATTTACATTCATTATGGGGAGTTGGTATATGTATAAAATACACCCTATTTTTTATTTTTCTTTCCTTCCCCCTCTCTCCATTTATTGGTTTCCTTCTGTTTTGCAAAAGATTTATCTTCCAGTTTTCTATTATCTTTTCTTTCACCCTAGAGTTTAATTATATTTTGAGTTTCTCATATAAGGGAAACCATGTGTTATTTAAATTTGTGTGTCTGATTTACTTCATTTAACACTGTGGCCTCAGAGTAGATTCATTTTTTCACAAATGACTCAATTTTATATTCTACTGTTGTAGAACAGTATGTATAAATGCCATATTTTCTTTACCTATTCATCTTTTGATGGACATATAGACTACTTTCATAATTTACCTATTAGGAGTTGTGCAACAATGAATACAAGTTTGCACATATAGTCACTGTAATGTAATATCTTTAATTCTTTTGGAAGATACCTAGATACATTGTTGCATGGAGCATTGATTTCCAACCTTTGATTTTTAGTCTATGAATGTCTTTTTGGATTAAATGTGTATCCTCTATTGAGCATATGATTAGGTTTTGGTTTTTGATCCATTATGCCAATTTGTGTATTTTAATTGGGGAATTCTTTTCCTTCACATAGAGAGTTCTTTTCCCTTCTGCTTAACTACTCATTCTGCTTTGTGGATTAATTCTATTAGAGTTTTTGGCATTTTGTGCTTTATTGTCTCTTTCTAGAAAATCTTTGAGAAGTGTTTTAATATCGGTTTCATGGTCATCCATTTCTTAATATGCTCTTTGTCATGGAAATAACATTTCTCTGTTAATTTTGAAAGATAGTTTTACAGGATGTATCAGTTTGGGTTGGAAGTTTTCTTTTAGGGATTGAAACATTTCACTGGAAACTCTCCTGGCAATTATAGTTTGTGTTAAGGAATCTGCTCTCTCCAATGAGTTTACCTTTATGAGCGATTTGCTGCTTTTCTTTAACAGCTTTTAAGATTCTGTCCTTATGTTAGCCTTCTGAGATGTTGAGTATGATGTGTCATGAAGAGAATTATTTCTGATCCTGGCTATTTGGGATTCTATATGACTCACTTTTCTCACATTTGAAGTGTTCTGCCATTATTTCTGTGAGCAGATTTTTAAAATCCCATTTGTGGCTGGACTTCTGGGTTTTTGTCTGTGATGTGACATGGAGGAGTGTTCTCCTGATCATTGCTATTTGTGTATCTCCATGACATACTTATTTGGGTTTTAAATTCTTTAACCATATTTATAATTTTTTTTTGCTATTATTTCTATAAATTAATTTTATATGTCATTTAGGCTGTGATGTAATATGTACTGTGACATAATATAGTTATTACATTTTTTCTTTTCTTTCTTTAAAAATTTTTGACAGGTAATAGTTTTATATATTTATAGGGTAAAATTTGACATTTTAATAAATGCACTCATTGTATAATCATCAAATGGAGGTCATTAGTGTATTAATCAATTTAATCATTTATTATTTTTCTGTTGAGAGAACATTCAAAATCACTTCTTTTTGCTATTTGAAGTGTGAAATGCATTATTATTTGGTCTAAGTTGGTCAATAGGGAGTTTATGATGGCAGAGGGTAGAGAAAGAGAGAGGGAGAGAGAGGTTTTTCTTAAAGAGTGACAAATAGTTTTTATTTAAAATAATTATAGAATTAGACATTACTGTTACTTTTGTGTACTGTTTAATTAGACAATATTGGTAATCACAGATCTTATAAAATATATATGCTTTGTACTGAAAGAAATGTAAAATCCAATAACAGCATTAAATTTAATTACTAATAGCAATAAGATCATACTTGTGCTTTTTTTGCTTTTCAACTTATTCACTTTCATATTTTTACCACATTATGATAGATTAATAAGTTATTTATACGGCTACTGAAATAAACAAAACCTTTTGAGATATTTGTACACATAATTCATTAAAGGAATTCAGACATAATAGTGAAATACTGATTTTTACAATTTAGGTATAAATGTATTGTATTAGAAAGTGTATTTGACTTTGATTTTTACTCATTTTATATTCCAGTAGGTTCAATGTTTCTGTTTTAATGTTTAGATCTTTGATCTATTTTGACTGTAGTTTGGTACATGTGAGTGATATGCATTGACTTCCAATCTTCTGCAGATATCCAGTTTTCCCAGCACCATTTGTTAAATAGGCTATCTTTCCTCCAGTGTATCATTTTGGCCCTTCTATCTACGGTCAAACAGCTAATGTGCCAAGGGATATTTCTGTATCATGTATTCAGTTTCATTGATCCAGGTGTCTGTTTTTGTTCCAGTACCATGCCATTATTCTGTTGCTTTGTAGTACAGCTTGAGGTCAGGTAATGCAATGGCTCTCATTTTGCTCTTGTTACCCATGATTGGTTTTGCTATTCTAGGCCTTCTGGTTTCAAACAAATTTTAGGATTGTTTTCTCTGGGTCTGAGAAATATGCTGTTGGCATTTTGATTGGGATTGCATTGAATCTCTATAAAAGTTTTTGGAGTATGGCCATTTTGACAATATTGATTCTGCCTATCCAGTGGCAGGAGACATTTTTACATTTTCTGATGTCCTCTTTAATCTCCCTTGTCAGAGTATGGTAGTTTTCTTTGCAGAGGTGTTACACTTCTTTGTTCAGGTTAATACCTAGGTATTTCATTTGTTTTGACACTACTATGAGTGGTATTGTTTTCATAATTTCTTTCTCATTTAATTCATTATTGGTGTACACAAATGTTATTGATTTATCAATTTTGATTTTGATCCTGCTACTCTGTTTAAGTTAGTTATTAATTCTAGGAGGTTTTTTGTTGTTCTTCAGGCCTTTTATAGGGTATCATGTCATCTGTAAATAATGATAATTTGAGCTCTGCTTTTTCGATATATATCCCTTTTACTTCTTCTGTTCCCTATCATACTATAGTGATACATTCATATGAATTTTCATAGCACAATTTATAAGAGCTAAACCCAGGAAGGAGTTTGTATACTTATCAACAGAAGACTGGATAAAGAAAATGTGGGAAAACATCTTGGCTATAAAGAAGGACAAATTTTAAATAGTTGTAAGAAAATGGATGTAACCAGAAAATATAATGTTGAGTGAAATAAATCAGATGTGCAAGCTTAAATACCATGTAGTGTCTCTTGTTTGAGTAAAACAAAGTACAAAAGAGTACAATAAAGGTTGGCTAGAAGGAGACAAAGGGATAGATCTCTTGCAGATGGGAAGGGGTTTAAGAGAACATGGGGAAGAGGGAAAAGTGAAATAAGTAGAATACAGATATGCTTAACAACCTAACAACCTCAAGGAACCTAACAACCTAAATGAAAATAAAATAAGGAAAAGGTGTGAGGAAAGCAGAAGATGAAAAAAAAAAAGAAACAAGCTGTAAATCTGTATTATGTTTATTTACCCACTCCCCAAGATGGCTGTAAATTAGCGGCACTAAAAACACATGCTAATAAAAAAAATGGGGGGTTTTCTCTAAGTGTGGTAGAAAAAAAATAAAAGAGAAGGAGAGTATTTTGGGGGAATTAATGATGATGTGTCATTTCCTGTAATAAATTTTCTAAATATAAAAAATGTATTTGTGTGAATTTACAGTTCATAAATTTTATATGAATGTTTGATGATTCATTTAGTTCTCACATTTAAAAACTAACAAGTACATTATAATTCAGAGGAAATTAAATATATTAGGCATAAATATGAAAATGTATATTTCCAGGTCAAAAGAATTAAATCTCAAATTTTATTGTGAAGGAAAACTAACTTACTTATCTACAATGAAACTGAAGCTCTGAAAAATAGCATGTGTATACTAGAAAAATTAAAATTAGCTTTCATTGTACTAAATCTCCTATACCCTTCAGAATTTTGAAATAACTTATGAAAAATGTTTGTTCATTTGATAGTTCACTATGTATAGTTTTTGAGGGATTATTTATGAAAATTATTTTATGGATATAACCAAAGCCTTCACTTCTTGATGTTCCTGGACAAAACTCATGCAATGTTTCTATCAAGGAAAGCTAAAGAAAAAGTAAATTTAATCCAAAATTGCCTTTCATTTATGATATGAGAATATTTTTCCACTGACTCCAAAGGGAGTCACCAAAGTTAGTCATTAGATACAATCATTAAATTTAGAACAAGTAAAGTTATAGCCATTGGATCTCGTTTCCATATTGGCATATGCAGAGTGCCCTGGCCCACCACAAGGACATATAAATCTAGAAAATTCTACTGATGACTACAAAATCTGGAGGAGGCCCACCTAAGTTGCAGTCACAGCCTTTCTACTCTTAGTGTAGTGAGTTGGCTCAAGCTGCATGGCCTTTCTGTATTGGGATTTCTCATTTATAAGATGAGGAAACAAAACTTCATAAGGTCATTGTAAAGATTAAACTATTTAGGTTTGGAACAAGCTTAAAATTGTAGTCAGAACATAGTAAGTTTTCAATAAACATTGCTATTACTTTTAATGATCTGCTAAATGTTTAGTAGGACTTTTCTCTCTTAATCTTCTTTACCAAAAAGTGCCTAATATATCAAACTAAAATTTCTCTTATACCAGTGAAAGAATTTTTACTATTCAAAACAAAAGAAAAAAATCTTTAAATATGTGTTATAGTGAGGCAATGTTATTTGTCCTGATGGTTATGAAATTCTTTTAAGTGAGGGAACTGTATGGGCCTTGACCTGTGACTCAAAGTGTAAAGTCAGCTTCTTTATTCAGTCTTTTTTCTGAATAACATGAAAAGATTAATGAGGTAGAGGAATAAATAAAGCTAATTTTCTTTCTATATATTTACCTAGAGATGAAATCAATACACATCTCCACTTAATAACAAAAAGCTTTAAGTGAATAATCACATGTGTGTTTGAAAAAGTTTTGCATCACAGCCTTTATCTAGTTGTCAGTCAATTTTTGATAGATTGATTTTTGCATTTGCAATTTTTGAAGCATATCTTTGATGCTCAATATATAATTTAACTTGTTTCATTTACATTGGGAAGAATAAATAACTGCCTTGTTTCCCAATATTATTACTATTTAAGAAAAGATCATAAAGGAGGGAAAGGAGATTAAAGTTCACTGAATGTAGAAAACAAAATAGCCCAAAATGTTACTCATAAAAAAATTTCATTGTCATACAATTAATGTAAAGAAATGAACTAAATTTCCCCAAAACTCTTTTTTTCCCTCCTATTAGTGTATCTTTGACTTTTAACATGCTGCCAAATGAATTTTTTCCTACAGACAAAAGCAAATGAGGTTCACTGTGCAAGAAACCAGAGGGTCCACTCCATGAAATAGTGTAAAATGTGAAAGTGTGGGACAATAGTCATGTAATCTTGTCTTAGCCATGTTAATCCATTATAAATTGACACAATAACATTAATTCTGTTTATAGCCTAATGAATATTAAACCTCACTACAGAGTAGAAAGGAACTTCTGCATAATGCATGTAAAACACAGAGTTATAAGATTATGAAGATTGCTGATCTTGATTCACAATTCTGGAGAATGATTTACATCTGGATTGTATTAAGATCTGAAATATATTGTCTGTTCTTATTTTCTCAGGTTTAAAATCATTAGAAGATTCTACTGATGTCATTGTTAGTCATATAATTTAAAAATACTTAATTAGCATAGAATTCATAGACCTCACTGTGGCAAATTTTAGTGGATACCAAGGATACTGCAGAAATAATTAGGCATGTTCCACTTCAGGAAACTTACTCCCTAATGAGTTATTCCAAGAAATGATGTTGAAAACTAATTGGGATGAAATAGTCTTCAGTATTTGCAAATTTCTTACAGCTTTCTTAGTCATGGATATGATTAATGCTTAAGACATATATGATTTCCAATTAAATATTATGATGAAATTTTATTTGATTTAGCTGGTTTTCCTAAGAGAACATTTTTTCTAAGATTTTGAAAAGAAAAATAATAGATGTATTTGAGACCACAGGAAAAAAATTGTGCAAGAAATATATGAACTCAGAAAACAGAAGACAGATTATAAATATAACAGGAGATCTTAACAATGTGCAAAGCAAAAAGAATCTATAAAAGATCCTGATTGGAAGAAAAAAAGAAATAATGTGAAAACTGTTAGAGAAGGAAGACAAAGACAGGGAAGAATTTTCAAGCTTTGCTTTGGGATCAGGCTATGTGTGCCAAAAGATAGATGGATGGTATTGGATACAGTTGATGTAGCAGTAGGATGACTGCAGACAGCACCTAGGATTTGGCAATGAAGTGCCAGAGATTTAAGTAGTAGATGATATTACATTTTGATTAAATGAGAACTGATTATGAATGGTGAAAATAGAAGGTGAATGTATGGTATTTCAGTGTGAAGGCAGGTTACTTTCCACTTTAACATATGAGAAATTTTGAAAAATGCAGGCAGAAGAACTTAGAAAATTTTAATATACAGAAAAAATTAGCTAACCATATGAAATCCAAAAAGAACAAGAGAGGTAAATAATCCAATGATGTATATGAAAAACTACAGAGCATCTGAGAAGAACATTTATTCATTACCTATTTTATTAAGCAATTGTGAATACTTAAGTTCAATTTTATTTAAAAGAGTTCACCACATTATTCTCTATGGTAATAAAACGTTACTACTACATGGTTTTTACAATAAATGTCTGATTTATTAAGAATTGATTTTAAGAAGTATGTTTTTTTATCTCACAGATTTCTACCAATTCCTCTTCTCTCATCCATTACCACTCTTGTCAGTAAACAAATGTTTACCAAACATCTATTATATGTCAGACAATATTCTTGAAACTGAACTAAAAGGACAAGAAGACAAAAGAATCCGTGTTCTCAATAATCTTATATTACAGATACGTCCTATAAAAGTAAATGTAAGAAAACATAATATAATACTGTGTTCTGGCTTTGAGAAGAGTCATGAAGAGGATAAATATGTAACATGGTTGACAACAGCTGCAGAACCATGTTAGGTAAGGTAGTCTGAAAGTATTTTTCTTTAGAAGACATGTGATTGAAAATGTGAATATAAGATATGTAACCATAGAATTCTGTAACGAGCATTACCACAAAAATTAACCACCTATTGTGAATTATATGAGAACTAAAAGATGATTGGAATATTTAAGAAATAGTAAAAAAAAAATCAGAGTTATAGAATATAAAAGTGTGTTTGGAGGGAGTTTCATTTGGATGAATAGAACATGGTAAAATAGTAGCTGTGAAGACTGATTGGAATAAAGATATGTTTTGAAGTTAAAGAAGAGGGGACATAGAGACATCCCAGATGATACTGAGTTTTAGCCATGCAGCTACAGAAGGTGATCATATTTAGTGAATTAAAGAGGATTTAGGTATATGACATTTTGACACATTTTTTATAAAGATCGATAATAATGGTTTAGAGAATAACTTTTAGTGATAGAAACAAAGATGAGAAGGTGGAGACAGAAAACTTTTGACTACTGAAAGAGTCAAAAACAGAGAGACAGGGAAAGGAACATAAGAGCTAAAAAATATACCTATATGACAAATATGTATATATACATTAATATTTGTTACCAATGTGTATATGTATACTGAAATATATATTTGCACACCAAACTCCACAGTTTCATGAAAGAGCAAAGAGTGTTTCTTTGGGCAAAATAGGTAGTAAACTTTTCAAATGACACAGACGAGACAGTCACAAAAATGAATATAGATTGACTGTTGACTTAAGCATAAGAATGGCCACCAAGGACTTTTCATTAGAATAGTTAAGAAAAAAATTCCCTTAAAATTGGCTTAGGACAGAAAGGAGAAAGTAAAATGTAAATATAATATTTTAGCACATCTTTTTTGAAATATTTGAAATAGATATAATTAGGCAGAATTAACCACCACATAAGTGGTTGTGTTCAGTGTCTTGAAAAGTATATGCATTTTTAAATATGAAGCTGAATAGAGGCACTGTTCATGATAGAAGTGAGCATTTAAATTGGTTTTTAAATATTAATGATAAGAAATCTTTATAAGCACTTCATATGTATTAGAACTACTGTGGGGAAGTTTCTCTTATCTCTATTGTTTACTGTTTACCATTTTGCTGAGGAGGAAACTAATATATAGAAATTTAGGTTGCTCAAGTTTGAATGGAAAAATTGAGAGTAAAAAGTTTAGACTCTGAGAAATAATCATACAAACAAGGAGAGAAAAAGAGTCAGGGAGAGAGAAAGGAAGGGGGGGGAGAGAGAGAGAGAGAGAGAGAGAGAGAGAGAGAGAGAGAGAGAGTTCATTGTACCCAGGGGCTGAGAAAGCCATAAAGAAAAGATGAGAATAGGTGGTGAGAAATGAATTTAACCTGTGGCTGAGGGCCTTGGCACTCAAACACCATAATTTGAGCTTTATGAAAGTTGAGGGTAGATGTTCAAAGCAAGATAAAGCATTTTAGAATTATTAGTAATAACACCATAACACTCAGTGTATCATGAACAGAAGCAGAGGTACAAAGGGGTCTAGTTAAAAAGAAGATACAAGAATTAAAAGCAGTGTTCCAGTTGAAGTTTACAAAAAACTTATGGTTTAGTTTTTACCTTTAATATCCTTGGTGAGACTTGACTTGAATTTGTGAAGTTTCCAGTGGATGCTTAATGTAGACTGGAGGGGAAATATGAAGTAGAGATATAAATGATGTAAGAAAGGAAGCTCCAAAGTTTAATGGAGTATAAGAAAAGTGAAGTATTGTATGAAGGATGAGATAAGTTTTCTCAGAAAAATTGCCAGTTAAAGTGGGTTTTAAAAAATGGATGGGGATTTAATTACTAGTGATTAGGAGGGCATACAGTATATTGTAGATGGAAAAGTATCCTAACACTGGATAAAGCTATTTATTCATTCTTTCATTCCTGCAAGATATATTTATTGACTCATTATGTTAACAGCATTTTAAAAGTATCATAAACTAAACCATGAGAAGGAATGATTGCAAAAACAATACAATTTATTAGCATTACATGAAAGTCAGTGCTTGATAGCAGTTATCCAAATGATTACTTCAGGTTTAAAACCATTTATTAGAAAAGTTGATACAATAAAATATACAGTTAAATTTACTTTGAATAGGACAGACCACCATATATATGACATATATTTTTGAAATTTATGCTATAAATCCACTGAATTTTAAAATGTGTATACGTTTTAATTTAAATGTATTCAGTTCTCTGAAAAAGTATTTATGTCATACCTGCACTATGTTTTTATATTGTAAATATATAATTTACACTGGAGCATAGTTTAAAATGCTATGATTGAACAATGCACTCACTTAATAATTGATTTATAAACTGCATCCCCTTTTTTAAGTCTCTAGACAGTAAGCCTACTTACTGCAGCCTCCCCAGAATATTTGAAATTGATTAATTTCAGTGTGGTTTAGTAGAAAGTTTAATTTTTTAAAAAACTAGATGATTTCATAATCTACAAATAAGACTCACACTGTATTGCTGATTTATTTTGGTTTCACTTTACTTAACAAAGTATTTTAAGCACTCATTCTACGTAGTCATGATTTTGATTACTAGTATTGTGTTATCTTATACTTAGGATTACATATTACATGATCTAATTTTACTTTATTGATGGGATAATTTATCCTGACCAAACTTTTTTTAGTAGGTGGAAGAATGTAGCTTCTTGGTGATTTCAGGTAAAATATTGGGACTTAGATTAAAATACTTGAAATTGATTTTATGTTTATTTAAAAAAATAAATCTTGTGGCCCACTGCTTTTACACTTCTTCAGTGTCCTCATTCAAGGCTACTTGATTTCAAACTGTTGAATGATATCCACTATTTATGGATTCAAGATTTTCCAAATAGGAGCAGTTCAGTTTTTGTTTATTCCTGTAATTTTAGCCACTGGACATCAGCTATTATCAACCAGGCTCCAACTGCACACACTGTTAATAATAACATAATCTCTCTTTCATTGCTATGTGCCTCGATACTTGACATGCTATTTTTATCACACTTAGTAACTTCAGCAAAGGATCTTTCTTGTTATCAAAACTGCTACATTCTGAATTCTGTATTTGCCTCCTCCCTGGAACAGCATATACTTATGATCACTGTTATTTCACAGCGTCTGTGTGATGCTTTCACTTTTCTTTGTATAATTATTAAAATATAGATCAGACCATTGCCTCTCATGTTGCAAATAATATTTCAAATTACTAGGAGTATATTCATATCTCACAAGTATTCATTGCTAGTGACTATTATAATAAATCATGTGTATTTATGTCACCCCACATAAACTATGCATTGTATCATTAGCATCTCTTTAGAACAGAAGACAAAGATGCAGGTGTAGAGGTATTTAGGCTTTAATTAAGTCCATTTAAACTATTTTCATAAAAAGAAAAATGCACTTTCAAATTTAGCATTAGCACTTATTTCTATAGAAAAGAAATTCCATCAGACTTTAAAATAATTAAATTTAGACATATGTGGAGGCACTATGGCTACCAATGTTCTTCTATGAAAAATAAATTTCTAAGGTTAACTCTTAAACCGAGAGAAATTACAATGGGAAACTTTAGTAATGTTTTAGGGTTCTTCACACAGTCAGAACCAATAAGAAATGATATAGATTTAGTATAAATGATATAGTTATGGATATAGACATACAAATGGGGATTTATTAATTGAATTGGCTTGCAGAGTTATGGAGCATGTGATTTCTCAGAATAGTGCAGAAGGTCAAAACTCAGTAGTGTTGATAGCATGGCTAAGTCTAAGTTAAAAAGAATCAGGGTGAGGAAAGCAAGTGGTATAACTTTCTTTTTATAGCTGGGGGCTGCTGTTATAAGTTGTGGAAACCAGAAGTTACAGATTCTGAAGAGATGGTGACAAGGGGAAAGAAAGGAATGATGTTCCAGCTCTAGGAGAGAGAACACATTTAACTTTCCTCCACTCCTCTGTTCTGTCTGGACTCTTCACTGATTGATAATATCTGCTCACATTGAGTATGACCCTTCTCTACTCATATTACCAGTTCATTGGCCAATCATCTCCCCTAGGAATAAACCTCACAGACATATCCAAGATAAAGCTTTCCCAGCTTTCAAAGTGTCCTTTACCTCAGTCAAATTGATATTTAAATTAATCATCACAAACCATATGAAGAGAATAGTTTTTCAATCCAGTGCCTTCATGGTACCTAAAATAAGTCTTAGTGGATGTATACTTGTGACTTGAGGACTACCACTGTTGATATATATAACTCCATGTCTTGCATCCTGGTCCTATAGTTTGTTATATATAATGCCATAGCATCATTTTAACTTTTGTTCTGTTATGAATAATGACATGAATAAGAAGTTCAATTAGTTGGAAACGAGATTCTCAGTTTGCCTCAGATGATAAGCTAGTGTTCTCTAGAGGGAAAGTATCTTCTAAACACTTGAAGATTTAAATATATGTAAAGATTAAGAAGTAAACAAAATCCACAAAACTACATTAAAATGCCATCCTTACCCTGTACATGAGTCAAGGAGATTCATTAAGAGTCAGAAGTAAGTGTTAGAAACCTCCAGGTGTTAACTCTGTGCAGGTAACTGACTTCAGAGTTTGACTACAGCCAAATCACTTGTCTGCTAGGATAAAAACAACAAAATGCATGAGTCTTTAGACAAAAATAGTGGAATCCAGAATTTTGAAAATAAGTTATTCATGATGTACGCTATGCACTAAAATAATATTAGATATGAAGAAAAAGGAAAATTAGATTCATCATAAAAAGGCAGTAAAAAATGGGGTCCAAAAAGATAAAGATGATGAATTAGCAAGTAGAAACTTGTTTTGTTCCAATAAAACTGTTTCAAATGTATTTTTTATAAATTTTTAAATTTTTTGTTAGTACACGCTTGCATTACATAATTATTATATTCCATGTCAGAGTTGGATTTAAAAATATTTAAATTCTCACACAAAATTATGATCATTATGTAAGAAATGGTGTACAGTCTTAAGAAAGAAAAAATACTATATTTTAAAAGTAAATAAAATAAAAATTGGCTGTCTCTTCTTAAAGAAAGAGTAAAACCAGAAGTAGAAAGGGTACATCAGCTTAAAGGAATATATTTAAAAAATTAATATAAAGAATAAAAATAGTAAAGATTGAAACAAAAACTAGCCATCAGAGTTCTGTAAATAAATATCAAATATATGACATTGGAAACCCAGGAAGAACAAATTAAGTGGTATAAAACTTCCCATAGAAAAAAACAAAAATTGCCAAATTTTGAGAAACAAAGCTATTCACCTCAAAATAATCCTCAAGGGAGATGTCTATAAAGAAGAACAAATGTAGCAATAATTACCTTGCTAAAAGTCAATTAGAAAAAAAAAAACGTTTAAAAGGAGCCAGAAAACAAAGTGACAAGGATATAAGATTTGAAATTATGCCTATTTAGCAGAATCTATGTAAGCCAAATGACAAAGAACAGATTTAATATCATAAAAGAGAAAACAGAACTGTGATACAAGAGCTTTAGATTTAAGAAAATATTCTTATAAAGAAAACATTTTGGGGGGTTAATATAATCCATGAAACTCAATCACTGGCACACCTATGCCTTGCATTCTGCAAATAAGAGGATTTTTTCTAGCATATGGAAATATAAGATTTATAACTAGAATTTATAAATTCATAAGGTATAATAAAGGGCACTGAAAATGATAAATATGATAAATAGTATTTTCTATTTATTGAAAGTGATAACTGTTACTCTTAATATAATATAAAGAGAATGTTATTAATATAATATATATAATGTAGAGAATTGTAATGTTAATATAACATAAATATGATATAAAGAGAATGGTATTTGAAAAATCTATATATTTTAAAAAATCAGCGTAGTAATTGAATAGTAATGGACAAAGTTTAATATCTAAAAAAGTTATTAAGTTAAAATGAAATAGTAAAAAAATTGCCAAAAGCAAATAAAAAATAATAAAAGGAAGATCATACAACATAAAACAGAGGTAGAGTAGTGAAAAGGTGGACACAATATGGACCCATAACACATAGTGTATTATATGTGAATTTTACTGTAGGAAAGAATGTTTTAAATGTAAGTAAATTAAAAACTCCAATTGAAAGAAGGTATCATTATACCGAATAAAAGCTAGGACTTTACTACATGCTACCTATAAGAGATAAATTCTAAGCATAAAGACACAAGAAAGATGAAAGTAGAGTAAGATAAACTGGGAAAGAAGTCACCATAAAGAAGCTGAGATGACTCAAATGATATCGTGTAAAGACATTTGAAAACAGGAAGATGATATTATTTAATAATAACAGATGTATAGTTTGTGAAAAAGATAAGAATTATATAATATATGCTTAATAACTGACCTCAAAATATGTGAATTCGCAACTGAGAGAAGTGGTAGAACTTCAAAATGTCAAGATATGAATGTCTCATAACTCTAAAATAAAGCACACTAAAGATAAAAGCCACATAAGTGCAGTCCATACCCCGAACTTGAGATTTAAAAGGAAGACATTGCTGAAATGATTATTGGCATTTGAATTTGATAATGTTATGTTAGTATTTTTTAATTTTGATCATTGTGTTTGTTATGTTTATATCAGAGAATGCTTCTATTCTTATGAAATGCAAGTTGAAGTATTTATTTGGAAAGGAGAATTGTATTTTCAACTTAGTTTGAAATATTTTAGAAAAATTCCATATAAACTAGTGAGGAAAACAATATAAATCTAGCAACATGAAAAGGTATAAATAGGTGGTAAATGTTGATAGAGGTATACAGAGTCTCCTGGTGAATACAGACAATGTTCATTTAGAGGACTAAACTGGAACCTTAATTAGACATACAACAATCATTTAAATATTTGTAAAGATTTTTCTTGTTATTATTTTAAGTTTGCTTGTTTAGGCATTTTTTCTGTTTAAAAAGAAAATTGCTTATTTTAAATATATAGAAATTCATTTTATAAAATGACTGAATACACTATTTGGTTGAATTATTTTAACTATACAGGATCTCCAGAAAGCAATATTTTTGTTACATAATATTTGATAAGTCAATTACCAAAATAACAAGATATATGAGTATGGCTTAAATATTTAAAGATAAGTAATTTTTCTAATTTTCTAGCAAACGTGTACTTCCAAAAACAGAGTCTAATTTCTGTCATTTAAAATAAAGCAAGCAAAAAGAAACCCATATAAATTCAACTCAATAAGAGGATCATAGGTTTTAATATTGGAACTCCAATATGTGGTGTTTTTATTCAATAATTTTCAATTTTTAAAACAATTTACCTATATATTACAGCTCTTCCTTTAGAGTAGCTAAATTATCTCATGCAAGAGAGCTAAATTACTATTGTTTTAAGCTTCAAGTTGTATGTCTACAATGGAAGTTCTTGGAGGAGAAGTAGATAGAGGCATTCAGAGTAGATAACTCACTTTTTATTATTAGAAATTGAAGAAGTTTGTCTAAAAGATGGCTGTTTTCTCTTTGGAAAAAACGAGGTCACTCCATATTCCTCTGGGGAGGTATTTCATGTATTTGAAATACGTTATAATTTTGACACAGTTTTTATTTGATCCTAGTTGACAGCACTTAACAATTAAAGACATCCTCTTTTGACCTTGAATTCTTAAGGCAGTTGTATGAAGTGACTCTCATGTTTGTTTTCTTGAGAGGAATGATTTATCCTGTTTGCTGATTTTCCTTTTTTACCATTTGATGTTTTAGAGTGATGACATATCTGTAAATTCAAGCTAAAGAAATGCGCTGATGTGTAAAAATTTATAAGTACAGGGCTTCTCTTTCAAATTGTGTTCTTTATTTGAGACAGTAAGAAGCTGAAGTTTTATGAAGTAAACCCATACTCTCCAGATTTACTTAATACAGAAAAAAAAAGTTAATTTTTTACTGGTTGAATATTTCCTAACAGTTCCTCCCAAGGCAAATATTGATGAAATTTTCAAAAGATACCTGAATAATAGAGGTTATTGTTACCATCAGGCTAGTGGGTTCTTTTCTCAACCCAGAAAGAATTACAAGACAGAAAGTCAAAAGACTGAGTAAAAGTTGTTGTTGTGGAGAAAAAGCAGAAAGCATCATTTATTGTAAAGCAGAAGCAAAGAGCCCCAGGTTATTGAAACCAGCAGGGGACTTGAATACAGTCTACAGTTGTTTTTCATTTTTATAGGTTTATTCCTAACCCAGAGAAGATGAGATGCTTATGAAGAAATCACAACACCAGTATTTTTTATCACAATCATAAATTAATAATCATATTTATAAAACATGTATCAAGAAGGACAAGCCACACAAGGAGATGCGGTTTGTATGACTTTTAACATTTAACATTATAATTACCACCTCAATTAAACAAAATAAGCAACTTCCAAAAGCAAATGAGACTTCTGATTAAACATGGTATAAAGTTAAGAAGACTCAGAAGTGAAATAGTATTTGGAAGGGGCATGAGGAAGAGGAAAAGGGAGAGGAAAAGGAGGGAAGGGAAAAGAAAAACCAAGAAAATAAAGATAAAATGGAAACAAAGCTCTTGTCTATGGGTTTTTAAACACAAAAATGATTATATATCAGCCAAGTAACGATCAATCTACAGTGACACAAGCAGAAAAGTTTGACTTAGAAGTGGGCCTATAGATACTCAGGGTAGGTAGCAGGCTATTTTTGTAAGTAACATTAATTGTTAACAGAACAAAGACATTCTTTAGAGAGGTACCAATACCTTATTCCTGAGCAAGAAAATTCCACCAACCCAGGGAGCCTTTGTTGCCACTGCAGCCCTGGCTTTGGCTATGGTGTCTTTCACTGACTTGTTCATACTCCCTCTCTGGCATGGCTTTTCCCTGGCTGCCTGCCTTCTTTGGAATTCCCTTTGCCAGAACACTTCTCACACTCACCTCCCCTCATGGGCCAGGGTCACTCTGAGAAATCCTCTTACCTTCCCACAGGACCCACTTATTCCAGTACACGTCATGTTTTACAGAAAACGATTGTTTTGGGAACCTCTTGATAGGTTAGGAAAATAACGTCCAACCTTTAGAAAACAGAACCTAAGCCCAACCACGACTGTGAGGGACTCTTGGTTCATTCTCCCCAGGTCTATTTTTAACTCCCTGCTTCAATTCTGAAAAAGAGAGTGTTCATGCTCAAATGAACTAAATAAAGTTTGTTTTAAAGAAATCTTCATTTTCAGGATAATTTCTTTTTTTCTTTACAGAAAAATCGCAACACTTATAGGACTTTTATATTCACCCTTATCAGGTCTCTCCTATAATTAACATTTTAAAGTACTCAGGTACATTTGTTAAGACTGAAAAGATATTGATAAATTACTAATGAAACTATTTTATTAAATCAGATTAACTTAGTTTCAACATTTTTCCTTTGAGGATTACATGCTAGACACCACAATGATTTTACTAGTCATGTCTCTTTAGTTCCCTCTGGGCTGTGGCAATTTCTCAGATTTTTCTTGTTTATGACTTTCCTTGTTTCTTTGTTTTATACTAAGGCTTACTGAAACTGTAAGGATGTATTTCTTCCCACTTCTTCATACGTTGACTCTGAAGTGGAAAATCTAAATGATATTTTCAACTATTCTCTGGCTTATGCCTTCCATGCCACTCCTCAGTCTATGCTTGAAAGAAGAAATTTTGGTTTGCCACATTGTCTCATTAGTAATTTTTAAATTTAAATATTTTGTAAGTAAGGGCTAAGATGTCTCAGTGCCTTCAAAACATTTTAACAGCAGAATTTTTAAACAAATCTTTTAGTAGCATGATAAGACAACTGTTATAGTTATTACATATTTGTGTAAGAACATATTTATGCATCTTTAATTATATGGATTGATTTGACATATGTTGTAAAGAATGTGAATTTAAAACTTTTCTGGTTGTCGCCACCTACCACATCCATATTCCTAAAGAAATAGTCATTAACTACCAACTATGAAAATTCAATTTTGGAAAAATAATACCAACTTCCTAAAGTAGGGAATAAAATGTAGCTAAAGTTACCTTCCATTTCCTTTCCATTTCCTTTAATTTATTTCTCTTTTATGTAAATAAGAGCCACTAAATCTGGAAATATATTTTCTAATGTAAAATCAAATAAACATAAATTGAAGGAATATGTTGAAAATGTTTTAAATAGAAATAATAACTAGCAAGTGAAAATGTTAGAAACCAAAATTTAAGGTGTCCAGAATCCTCTATATGTGGAACATGATTAAGTAAGTTTCCAAAACAATGCAACCCAATGCATATCAAAGCAATTTTGAAGTTTTTAAATTCAGTCATTCTCCATCATTATTTATTAAGCACATACTAAATACCATTGCCAAATAAAGAAACCAGAGACAGAGATCTTTTTCTTAAGAAACTGGTACACCCAGTGTCTGAATGGGTGCATACAGGGAAAGTCTTACACATCGTTGAGTTTAACACCTACATTCAGAGACCAGGAAACTGAAAACCAGATAATTGTGAAATTTTTCTAAATTTTTACAAAATGAATGTTACAATTTCCATTTATTGAGTCTTGCTATAAAAAAAGAAAAAAGGAATTAAAAATAACAGCAAAATTATAATATAAGGAATAAACTGCTTTAGGTCACCAGAATGTCATTATAAAATAGAGTGTATTCAAAAATACTTCATGTAAAATAGTGGAAAAGCCATTTGTATATCATTTTGCAATTATTGCTTCTGAACTCAAGGTTGTGTTTCTGGGAATTATAGGGAAGAAGACATTCACAAGTATTTGAAAATATATTCAAATAATCTTGTTATTTAAAAAAGTAAAACAGCTTGATTTTTCACATAAGCTTCCTACAGGAGAAATTCTGTTTTTTTGTCTCTGTGGCTTTCTCCCTATACATAGCTCCTGTCAAAATATTTCACATTTAATCATAAAGTTCTGAACTAACATCTCATACCTGTCTTCTATGTTTCTGTTCCAAATGAACATCAGTAACACTTATTAAATATTGAGTAAACAATATGCTAGAAATATCACAACGCCTTTTATAATCATCTGTTTCAAATAATATGGTCCCAAAATATCAGTTAGTAGAATGTGTGTAATTTTACAAATAGTATCCTTGGCAGTAATACTAAAAACAACATTTGGTGATAAAGTCATTTTTGGCAGTATGTGTTATCTTTTCTTGTCAAAGACAATGCATTTTACCTTTATATTAATATTTGAAAAAAGCCTCATAAAATATATATTTAGAAAGAAAATACACACTACTATTTGGTTTGGGCATCTTTTTTATGGCTTCTGATTATTCACTTCCTCGTATTCATAGTGTATCACTGTGACCTGAACCTAATGACTTCCTTCTAATGAGGCGAATACCGCAAAGGTGGTATGGCATCATTTCCATAATTGTTTATAGTGGGTTGGACTTCTGGCTAGCTTCCTCTCTCTTCCGTTGCTTGCACACTGAGATGAAGCAAATATTTCTTGTTTAAATCACTCTATGGAAAGGCCTCGGAGTCAGGTAACTGAAGGAAATCCCCAATGAACAACTTGAGAGGAGCGGATGTCTCAGTCCAAAAATATGGAAGGAGCTGAATTCTGCCAACAGTGAGCTTGGTAAACTGGAAAGTGGATCTATTCAGATGCTACAAAACTGCAGCTAAACTGTGCAGACCCTTGATTTACAGAAACTGTGAGGTAACAAGTCTATATTGGCTTATGACTGTAAAGTTTGGGGTATTTGTCTAACAGCAATAAATAACCCATCTTCTTTTTTAATTTTTTTTTTGTTCTTTTGTAAGATGGAACCTCACAGTATAGTCCAGATGGACTTCAAACTCATACTCTTCCTGCCTCAGATTCCTGAATGCTTGGATTATAGCCATGTGTCACAATGTCTAGTTTAAATATTCCATTTTCTAATGAAAAACCAGTGCTATTGACAATTTTTACTATGCCATACCTTGAGGAATGTTTTGTCCCACTTGTTATGAATAGAGTAAATTACCTTGCCCTATGTCATCATTTTGAGGATCAGAAAAGACACATCATATTACAGTGCTAAATGCACAGGAATGATAATAGCAGCACAACCCATAATAAATTTGGAAGCAGTCTATAGGTCAGTTTCCAGAGGAATAGTAAAGAAAGCATGGTATATATATTCAATGAAATAGTATTCAGACATAAAAAAGGATAACATTGAGTTGTTTCAAGAACATGGATATATTTTAAAACCATAATGTGGAGTGAAGTGAAACATATCTCATACATAAAGTTAAATCTTCCATAATTTCTCTTATATAAAAACCCAAAATATAAATAATTTAAAGAGCAAAATAAAAAATAGATGATAGGAAACAGGGAAGTAGACTTTGTAAAAATGGGATTAAAATTTGGGGGTTGAGGAAGACAGGAAGGAGGAGATGGGAAGGTTAAGTAAAAATGACTAAGATGCAATATGAAGGTATGTATTACATCAATTCCTCAAGAGCAATGTAATCATTAACTATCCTCCATATATATGAATAAGAAAAGATTTAAAAAAATAATAATAAAGTTTGCAAAAACATTTTTACAAGGTAGATTTCTATTTAAAACATATCTGAGGAGAAAGATATTTGAATTTTAATGAATTTCACCAAAATTATATCAGACTGGAAGACAGCCCTCCTTTTTTCCAAGAACCATGGTACTAGCCCTGGCTGGGAGGCATCAGTGTACCCAGAGTTTTCACTAGGGAGTGAAATCATTCTTGGGAGATGGCATAATGGTTCTCTTCACCATGACAATGACCTTCTTCAAGCTATTTCAAGGTTCTGAATTCTCTTTTTAGTGGAAAATTAATTATAAGAATGTCTCAGCTTTTAATGGATTTTAAATGATGTAAAAACTCTATTTTTAATGTGTAATTTTCTTGTATTAATGGCAGAAAAGATATGAGAAATAAACTTTATGAAGCATACAGCTCACCAATAATTCTCCATGTATTTGAAGTCCTTCTGCTTATGTTTTTTAATATATACTGGAATAAGATTAATTATCTCATAGATGCATTTGCAATCTAATTTAAAATACTTAATAGAAATGTATGTTATTTTTTAGAAAAGAATGTTGAATAATTTTCTCTTTATTGTTTGACATAACTTCTTTTGTTAAAAAATTCAGTAAAAAAGTTTCAAAACTAACATATTCTCAAGCATGGAAATACTTTCTGTAGTAATATAAATAACAAAATTGTTTTATTCAGTGGTAGCATTGTAGTCAAAAGTCACAAATAAGTACAAACTCCAATAGAAAATGATGAGTACTTACAAGTAATAATGATTTGATAAAAATTTGTTTCTATTAGGTGCTGTCAAAATGCAACACTATAGGAATCATTACACACTTCACCAAAGTAAATCAAAGTACCCTTCAAATAAATGGTAAACTATGAAGTTTGACCTACCTTGGCCTATCAGTACAGTACCTCTGTTTTCCTGTTTATTAAAATAGGGAAAGTACTCTCCCTTCTCACTGAACTGTTGGAAGGAGTAAATTAAGTATTATAAGTAGAGTTTTTAAAAGTACCTGACACATGCTATATGCTGTGCGTATTTTCTGTTATTATTACAAACATTCATACTATCATGCATTATAACTCTGAAAAACAAATAAAATAAGGTTAAGTGAAAATATATATATATATGAGAAAATGAGATGACATACGAACATAATTTATGCTATTTCATACACAGTTTGCTACATAGTGAAATCAGAGAAAAACACACATTCTTTCATTCAATAAATGAATAAATATAGATGATAAAGATACATAGATGGATGCATAGATACATGGATAGAACCAGAGATGGGATGCCTAAAATATTTTGGAAAACTGTCTTGACACAATACTCTTCAAAACAAAAGCCAATCATCTGTCCTCTTTAAAAATTTATATTTTGGTGGAAGAATAAGAAGAGAAAATATATCTGTGTAGCATGCTACATGGTAATTAATGTTAAATAATAGAGGAAATTGAGTGAAAGGGCCAGCAGTAGAAGAGTAGAAGTGCATCCTACTATTACGAATAAGTGCTGTATGCTAGGAAAAACCTCTGAAGACAATAAAGACTTCACCAATGCACCTAAAAAGGTGAGGAACAGCTCAATTAATGGTCTCACAAACCTTGTGAAATTGTGTGCTCTGAATAAAAGAGAGCATAATATTTAGATGGTTCAGATAATTTGATTACAGTAACCACGCTTATAAATGGAAACTTACAACTACAATCATCACTGGCATCTAAAATTCCAGTATTTTTATTATTCAGTAATCACTTAAAATTAGACACTCAAAACATGACATGATTGATAATCTTTGCATTTGTGAGTTTTGTTTATAGTGACCTTCAGAATTTATTCATACTGAATCCCAGATTCTTAAAATTGTAATTTAATTTCATAGATGAAATTTATATCAAAAAGCAAAATATTCTTTCAAAAAATATTTTTGCAGAACTCATTATTCATTCTTTCAAAAAATATGTTATCTGCATCATTTTATTTTGTTCTATAAGGGTTAATATACCAGTGGAAAAGGAGCAGGACATTACAATGGCAAATTATTGGATAAATCCACATAGAAACACATGAATTGCTTGCTCGTACTGAACTAGGCTTTATTTTACTTTTCAATTTTCATATTTAGAAAATGATGACAACACTTGTATATAAAGATAGAGCTATGAAATTAAAGCTCATAGAGAATCTTACAAGCAATTAGATTTTTTACTTGTTACTGGCTAAAATTTCTGTTCTACAGAAATAAAGAGCTGAAAACTACCATTGTTTGGAATTTAAACTTATCTAACTGAAGACAGAGTCTACTACTCCCACTACATAATTTGATGTATTAGGTAGCTGTGATGCTGTCTTTACAAAAATATCTGAAATGTATTAGAAGTCTTAGAATTTTTGTATTGTCAAATAGCAAACAGTTATGGTTTTGATCTTTTTGGTAGTAAATTTTTTAAAATCTATTATTTGTCACAAGTACATTATTGGGCTCTATAAATTTTAGAATTATTTCAGTAATTACATTGTCATATAGAATAGAGTACTTCATAATCTAAATACATTTTGGATATTAAATCATGGATAGAATACACTAATATGTTTTGTAACTTCTAATTAATGGGAAAATTATACTAATTAACATGTATAAAATATTCCTTTCAGTTTTGGAATAGCTTTTAAAAATATTCATGAATTATTCTAAATAAAATATTTGCTCAACAACAAAAAAAGATATTTTACTGTCTTATGATTACATGTACACATCTAATTTGGAATTTTAAAATGAATGTGATCATCCACTTATTAAAAAGCAGTTTAAAAGGCTTAATCATGAATATACAGTTCTATTAAATAACACCTACAAAGCTAGTTTACCTTTCACTGAATTTCTCCTCTTAGAGCAGACACATTAATTTAACCATGTCTTTTACTCAGTATGCATTGACTCAGTAGAGTCATAGGCATTTGTCCCTTTTTTGCTAATCAAAGTGCTGGACATGTGCTATGTGTTGCTTGATTATAATACTTTCAATTTTCCTTCTATTGTGAGCTCACTCCCCTGCACCCAAATATCAGATCCCTAGTTTGCCTGGTTTAAAGACTAGGCAGGTGACCTTTATGTAGACAAAATAGTGGAATTTCAAAGTGTTTTCTGGAATTTTGGGAAAAAAAAACTATTTTCATTTGAAGTTACTAAGCTAATAAGACAGATATTGGGATATAGAAGATCATTTTTCCTGATTATACTAAAAAAGTCTTCTCTGTTTTCTTGACACTATAAAGTGGGGTTATGATTTGAGAAAATACAGAATCCTACAAAGCAATGAACTCCTGAAATGTGAAACCCTCATGTTTCTTGTTAAAGAACCTGTAAGTTTGTAATTGAGTTGAGTTTTAATCATTGCAAAGTCAGGATTGGGTATGTATCTCAGTGAATGCTTGCCTAACATATTTGATCCTCAGAATTACAAACACAAAAATAAATAAAGACTCTTAAATTATTCAGAAATATCATTTACTAAAAATCCTTACAATGAAAAAATGAATTGAGTTTAAATCAAACTCTTCATTATTAATTATTTGGAAAGCAGTTTTATCAAACAAGTTTTATATATTAAAGCTTTCTATGTCTGGGCTATGATAGATGTAAATGAACTTGATTTTTGAATTTGTGAATAAATGTGGTTATAACCACACTACTATTAAAACTTAATTGGTTTCAATTAAGATAATATATCTTTTCTACCACTTAGATTAAAAGAAAAAAATGAAAAAGTTCTTCAATCATAACACATAAATATCTCTAAAATGTGCCAGTCCCAACTGGTAGAGCCATATCTGATGTGGACTTTATATAACTTATGAATAGAATCAGTTATTAATGCAATGGTGGGAAAAGTACAGGCCATACAATTAGAAGTTATAGAGGCACATTTTTCAAACAGCGTAAATTCAAATTGTCTTCACATTCAGAAGTCTCACTTTCTAAGCATGGTATGGGCAAAAAAACAGGATCAATGAATAGAAAGATTACAAGATATAGAAATAACTCCAAACATACTCAGCCACGTTATCTTTGAAAACGGGGCCAAATACCTTCACTGGAAGAAAGATAACCACTTTTTTTTTTTTTTTTTTTGGTACCAAGGATCGAACTCATGTCTTTGCATTTGCGCAGCAGGCAGCGAAACCACTGAGCCAAATCCCCGGCCCGAAAGATAACCTCTTTAATAAGTGCACTGGAAAAACTGGCTGTCCACACATGCCGAAGACTAAAACAAGACCCATGTCTCTCACCATGCACTAAATTAAAAGAAAAATGGATGAAGGATCTAAATATTAAAAGAGAAACACTAAATCTGCTGGAGGATCAAATAGGTAGAACTGTTTCTCCTCTGTGATGCCCCACTGCGATGCCACCCTTCCTTGGAGCCAGCCAACTGTGAGCTGAAACTCTCGCAAACTGTAAGCTGCAATACATCTTTCCTCCTTTAAAAAATAATTCTTATGTTGAGGATTATTTTAGTTTAAACATTTTATGGAAGTATTTTTAACTCAGAAGCTATTATACTTCAGCCAAATGTTTATTTCACATGAAACAGATACAATATTTCATGTGATTGTGTATCACTGGAATAAAACTGAAATGTGACCACAATTGTTTAGATTATGTATGATTGTAATATGCCCTATGAATCCCAGGAGAAATGCATAATTTTAATTATTATATAAATTTTGGGTTTTTTAAGTATGCAGATTCTGAAAGCAGTGATTTTTACTATCTGCATTAATTATAATATTGATTATATTTTGTAATTTAAGGTTCTGGGCTGTCAAAAAAATTATAAAGAAGTTTCAGTTACTTTCTAAGGTCTAATAATGTTTAATATCTAGAGTGGTAATGGAGATTGATGAACTCATGCATGTGAATTTGTGAGCATATCTATGTGTGTATATTGGCACTTGAATATCCTATGTCTATGTGCATATATTTGTGTTATGTATGTGTGTATGCACACTATTAGATTTCACAGAATCACAGAAATCTTTCTGAAATGAAACAATCTCAGTGAGACAGCTTCATTCCCTGGAGTTCAGTGAACCAATGTCCTAATGTCCTTAGCCAGGATCTTGAGTTGGAGTCAACTCTGCCATTTTCTAGCAAAATGACTCTGGAAATGTTTACTTAACTTCTTACTACCTACATGATCCTGGGCAAATTTGTTGAACTTTTATGTGACTCAGTTGTCTTATTTATAGATTATTGTAAGTAACTGAATTAACTCATGAGGGTAAAACCTATACCTGGTATATGATAGATGTTCTACTATTATTAGCTTTTAGTTTCAGTAATTATAAGTAACTCTCTGTTGTGGTTTGTTTAGGCTTTGACTCAGGTACAGTTTTCTCAGATAACACCCTGCTAGGATTTTCCTTTCTGTATAATCCGGAGAATATTTGTACACATCTTTCTTTTGCCAAAATGCTGAAAATGCAGGGCACAACTCTGAGGCAGAGAGCCCAGAGAGAGCAAGTTGTCACATTCTTGCCCCTGGAAACCATCTGGCTGCCTGGATAGGCAGCATCTTCCCTTTGGGTGACATCAATAGGGAACAGATATTATGTTTGCTTGTGTATTCGCTGGTTGATGATGAGCTTCTTAAGGAAATAGGACATTTCAAATTTACTGGAAAAAAAGGGATTTTATGTTACAGAAAAATACTCAGAAACTGAAAAAAAAAAAAAAAAAAGAAGAGCCAGTCATGTTGAGAATGTGGAGAAGGCTGTCAGAATTGTACAAGTTTGCACTAGCCTCCAAAGCATTGGACTTGAGTGCAAAAACAGTCATGTTGCTTATGGTGATCATGCTTCAGAGGAATTAGAAAAACAGTATGGAAAATGACAAGAGTGATTTAAAGTTGCAGTTGTTGTAGCTTCAAGAGTGACAACAGAAATAGCTGATGATAAATTGAAAGGATGAAGAAACAGAGGTCAGAGAATTTCCAAATTATTGAGCCTATGGAGATAATGGTAGGATGGCACATCTTAAGAAACATAGAAAGTCCTTTCCTACCACACTGTACCTTTCTCTATGTATCCCTTCCATCTGACTGTACATATGTATATCTGTAATATTCTAAATAAAAATAGCTAACTATAAATAAAGTGTTGTGATCTTTATGAGCCACTAAGGAAAATTAATCCACTTCAAGGTGGAGAGTTCATGGAAAACCTCAATTTTTGCCTGATTAGCCAGAAGAATTGGTGAAAAGTTACTGTTTGTGATTGGCAGATGAAATGAAAAACAATCCTGTGGGACTTATCCCTCAATCTGTGGCATTTGACACTATTTTGAGGAAAAATGCATCAGAATTGACTTGTAGAAAACACTCAGTACTGTCTACCAGAGAATTCCCTGTGGGTGGAAATACAGTAAATAGTCACACACTTCGGTGATAAGAGGGAGATGAAGTGTTCTATGTTGTATGCAATTGTAAGGAAAGCAATTTAGATTTTAATATTTTGTTGGTGTGTAGGGAAAAGCAAACCACATTTTGTTAACCACAGTTATACAGTTCTGTTGGCTGTTGAGAATAAAAAAAACACATTTTGGCATCTTCCCTATTTCCTGTAACATCTATTATCTGCACCTACTTTAATCTATCATTTACACATTTGTTCTTTTGATCTCCAATGCCCACCCCAAGTGTCTTATGTGTTTGGAAAGTGATTGGATCATGGGTGTGCTATATTTATCAGTAGAATTGTCCATTGATAATTTAAGTGGCTCTTGTGCTGTAAGGAGTTGAGGCCTAGTCAGAAGAGGAAGGTCACTCAGGGCATGATTTCAAAGTATATATCTCTTTCCTAGGTCCCTGCCTTCTCTCATCTTTCTTGTTCTCATGAGCTGAGCACCTTTCCCTCACCAGGTCATTCAACTATGCCCTCCTGCCTGAGCACCAGCTGACTATGGACAGAATCCTTCAAAAAATGTTAGACAAACTTAAGCTAGCCTCTTTTAAAAGTTGTGAGTGGGGGCTGGGATTTAGCTGAGTGGTTCTGCCACCTGCCCCTCAAGTGTAAGGTCCTGAGTTTGATCCCTGGTAGAAAAAAAAAGAAGTTGTGTGTGATGGGTATTTTGTCCCTGCAATAAGAAAAATGAAAAGTTTTATTACTAAAAAAGTGAGGACATTGCTATGACTACTTAAAAACTACAACCCTTTGGAACTTTTTTGTAGAACAGTTTGGAAAATTTTGGTTTGTAGCTAGAGGAGCCCTAGAATGTTGTAAACTGATCTCAGTAGAAGATTCTGGTCAGTCTTTAGAAGATCAAAGTGCTGATAAAATGCAGATAGCAGGGCCTGGGATTTAGCTTAGTGGTTTCACCGCCTGCTGCACAAGCTCAAGGACCCTAGTTTGATCCCCGGTACAAAAAAAAAAAAGAAAAAAAAAATGCAGATGGCAAAGCTCAGGCTTAGATTTCAGTTGTAAACAGTGATTACATTGGCAGTTTGACTTGAGAGCATGCGTGTTAGGCTCTAGGAGGAAATTTGTTTATTGTCTGTCCATGTGGGGAGATTTTTTGAGAAATTGAGATTAAGATTGGGAGACCAATTAATCTGGTAAAGGAAATTTCAAGGCAGTCCAGCATTCAGGCTATGACTTATGTAATGTTGACTGCTGTTAGCCATATCTACTAGGAGAAAGAGGATGAAAGAGCGGGCTGAATAATTGGAAATATTTTGTTCATGGCCAGAATAGAAGCACCCAAGAAGTTGAGGACTATACAATTGAGGCCAAGGACAGCTTTGTTGCTTAAAAGATTAGCACCAAATAGAAGACAAGGACTTCAAATCAGATGCTAAAAAAGTCTTGAGGGTATCTCAGGAATCAGGAAGATTCATTCTTGACAGGTTCAAGTGTATAAATGGGTAAAGCCTAACTCTTGAGAAAGATTTTTCTTTGAGAGGAGACCCTAGAGTTTCCTCCTGGAGAAGTACAGCCTAGGGAATTGGTTAACCATGATTTGTTTCATAGTGCTCATCCATACAGGCATACAGAGGTCTCTTCAGCCATGATTCCATGATATCTGGCTACTGCTTGACTGGGAGGAGGACCTTGCCATCATCCACATGGTCCTTGTTTTATCAGCATGCAGAATCCAAGAGTAGTGGATTCAGAGAGATTTTCACCTTGATTTAAGAAGGCCTGAGATGGCTTCAGTATGCTCTGAGAGGGAAGTGCACAGAGCTCTGAGAGTGATGACAAAGGAGCAATCCAAATTTCAGCAATTTGGAATAACCTGGAACATGCAAAGACTGTTGAGTAAAATCTAAGGCATTGAGCAAAGCCACCTCAAGAGAGAGGCCATGAGATCTTCAAAAACCAGTGCTGAAGGGGCAGGAATACACAAGCCCTTTGGAGGTCACATATCCCACAGTTTTCCCTGGGGGTTGAACATGAAGCTATCTTTATAATTTTCCCTCCTAGGGTTTGGTCTTCCACTGGTCCCATTCTTCTAGGACCCCTTTTCCTCCCTTTTGGAATGCGAATGTTTATCCTGTGTCATTGTATTTCTACAGTGTTTAAGTTACTTTTTGAGTTTTATAGGGGATCATGGCTCAGAGCTTGCCTTAAAACTTAGAGGAGACTTTGAAGCTGGATTTTTTTTTTTTTTTAACAATGGTAGAACGATTGAATCCTTGGCAACTCTTAGAGATACACTAAATGTATTTTGCATAAAAAGATGGACATGAAATTTTTTGAGAGCCAGGAGTGGAATGTTATGGTTAAAAACTGGGTTATCCCTCAAAAGACTGATGTTTTTGGAAGGTGATTGGGTGCCAGGGTCAGAATATTATGGTTTGAATTTGGGATCCTTCAAAAGGCTCATTTATTTCTAATGTGATTAGGTCATGGGGTTATTAAACTCATCAGTGAATTAGTCCACTGATGAATCCACATTTGGACTTGATATAAGGAGTTGGGGACTGGCCATAAGAAGTTCATCCCTTGGGCTATTAAGGTTTATACTAAAATGTCTGTTTCCTCAAAAGCCTCATACAGTCGTAGATGATGCTTCAGGGATGTGACTGGATCATGGGAATGTGATAGTCATCGGTGGATTAGTCCACTGATGAGTTTATACCTAAGTGTGATGTTGGAAATTAAAGCCTAGTCCAAGGGTGTTGTTTACCGGGGACATGGCCTGAAGAGTATATCTCCTTCTTCTTCCCTTTCTGTCTGACATGCCATAAGCAACCCTTCTCTTCCATGCCCCTCTGCCTGCTGCCCTGCTTTGGGGCCAGCTCACTGAGAATTGAAACTCTATAAACTGTGAGCCCAAATAATCCTTTCATCTTTTATATTGTGGTGTCAATATTTGGTGCCAGCAATGAAGACATTTACTAAGACAGGTGATCTGACCTGGAAGGGTAAATCTCCCTCCCCAGCTCCTCTCTTCTCTCTCTGCTTCCTGGCTATCATAGTGTGAGCAGCTTTCCTCTGCTATACTCTTCTACCATGTCCTTCCTGCTTTGGAGTAAGCGAACTATAGACTGAATCCTCTAAAATCCAGCAGCCCAAATAAATTTCCCTTCCTTTAAAAATGTTGGTGTCAATTACTGTATCTCAGTTATGAGAAAGGGACTAAGATAGGTTGGGTCTTCCTGAATTCTAAGATACGCTCAAGGTATCTTTTTCTTCTCTTGGTTCAAAGTAGTTGGCATAATTTTAATGACACTAGTCTCATTGGCAGCCACACTTCATTGGCTTGAACTTCACACATGATTTTTCATGGGCAAAAATTAAAAATTATAAATTTTTTCCATGTTTTTTTGATTCTTACTATAAATCTGATTAAAAGCAATGAGGAGTGATATGGTGATTAGAGTGGAGTGTAAACATGATTGGCTTTGAGCTCTGTGAATGGAATCAGTGCAACACACTTCTAGTGTGTTTGTGTTTGTATTTTGGAGGCATAACCTTGTGTTCTATGTTTGGTGTCTTGTACCTTCCCCTCTGACTTTGTTTCCAAAGTGCTGCTTCTCACCTACCATGAATTAAGCAGCTTTGCATTACCATGCCATTCTGGAATGATATTTCTAACTTGAATCACCTGATCATGGACTGAAACTCTTTTGAAATAAGCCAAATTAAGCCTCTTCTACTTTTAAATTGTAGGCAGGAAGTATTGTGCCCAGCAATAGGTAAGGTGGCTAATACATATAACCATGCCATAGGCTAAATGTTGGGCTGCCTCGAAATATTCTTTATCACATTTATCTGTCACCTTTAAGTTCAGCCTTATACAAAGCTTTGGGACAATTCTCTAGCCTTCGTTTCCTAGAGCATAACACATATGGGCTCTCATCAAGTTTGTAATACACTCCCCATTCCCATCTGAATCTCATGAGCCTGACCTTTACTAACCACATTCCTATTACCATCCTGATCTTTTGAGTTTCAACCAGAATCAGTCTCTGCTTATAGGATTGTTAAACATTCATAGCCCACATTACCAAATCTTTTCACAAACTATTTTCAAAAGCTTATGAACCACATTGTCTAAGTACAGTGGTACCATAGTATAAAAACTTCTTTCCATGATTCTGGTTATAAACTCAATTGGATGAAAACCAAATCAAATTCCCATAAGGTCAACATGGACCCAATCATTGAATTTTACTCAGTTCTTGTCTAATTTAGTCCATGGTCAGAATTGTGGAAAATATTAAGTTCATGGACCGAGATACCACTGTATAGTCACAGAAATCATCCCACTTCTCTAATATCTTAAGTTTTGTTTTAACCAGTTTTTCTATTGCTGGGAAAAATGCCCTACACAAATAACTTAAAAGAGGAAATGGTTCATTTGTCTCAGTGTGTTTCAGAGAATCCAGTCCATCCTCAGCTGGCTCCAAGACAGGAGCATCATTACAAATTCCATGTAGGAACAAAGTTCGTAACTTCCTCATGGCCACGAACTAGTGGAGGTTGGATGGAGCTATGGAAAGGAAAGGGATAGAAATTAGAAATAGTTTCTCAGGTCACAGTTTCATGATTCATCTTGACACACCCACAGAAATGCTTTACTAAACTCCTAGGTGTGTCCTCACATGTGTAAATACCAAATAGTTTCTCTGGTGTGAAAAACTAAAAGTGTAAATAAGGTTCAAAATGTATAATTGATATTGTGAAATAGGAAGAAAAGGTCTAAAGGAGTAGGGGAAGTGGGAGGGGTAGGAGAAAGGAAAGAAGAGAAAAGAAAAAGTATGAGAAAAGGAAAAAAATGGAAACAAAGTCTTTGTAAATATGTAAGGGTGGAGGGAGTGAAGGGAGGCCAGAGGAATGGGGAAAAAATAAGAACCAAGATACATTATGTAAAAGTACAAGATCCCAATGATGACTATAACTGTATCATATACCTAAAATGTACCAATAAACTTAATGGAAAAAAATAAACTCCTAGGTGTGTCCTAATCCAGTCAAGATGAAAATCATGATTAAAGGTCACCATCTCCAAGATATCTCACATATGAACTAGGAGAAAAAAGTTTAAAAATAATAAGATATGGAATATAATAGCAAAAACATGTTGTAGGTAAAAGAATAGGACTTCAGTTTTGGACAAATTATTACATTGTTTTAAAGTTACGCATTTTGCTGATGGAAGATCATACAAAAGGCCTTTCTCCATTCTTATACTTTCTATCCTGCCTTTCACCCTCCTTTCTTTTCTAGTTTCCTTCCACCTTTTCATTTATTCTTTTCTTCTGTTGTTAATTCAATTATTGTGTGAATTACAAGTGTCTTTCTAGCATTAATTTATAATTAAGAAATTAGCACAAAAAATATTGTGTTTCCTTTTTTTGTTTGTTTGTTTTTTGGTACCAGAGATTGAACTCGGGACCTTGCATTTGCAAGGCAGGCACCAGAACCACTGAGATAAACCCCTGGGCCCAAAGCATTATTTTGAAAGAACTGTCTCATTCTAAGTTTTCAGACAATTTTCTTGATTCTAAAATAGACATTTCTGTTAAAGATTTTAATCATAACCTTGACAAAGAATTTATTGTTTATTGGATATATCCTATATATGCTGCTCTTGTATTTTAAAATTTCAATAAATATATATATATGAATTTTCACAAAGGACATGTAAATTAAGAACTTTTGGTTAACTGCTTTGTCTGAACATGAAAACATTGTCTAAACATATTCTATTAGTCTTTGTTTCTCTGGATTTCCATTTTATATTCATTCTGTATAAAATATTAATATTCTCACAAATGGGAAATTCTGCCTGGGCATCTACAACTGTAAATATGTTACTGTTTTCCAAGCACTTCATTATGTACCTGTTCTTTTAGATGCAGGCTGAATTATGTATCTTTTCTTTATACTTCTAAATATTGTTTTAAAAAATTTTCAGGAGCATTTTCATATAATATTGTCATTATTATTAGCTTATTTCAGATGCTTACCCCACTAGATGCTAATTTCCTTATCTGCAGGACTCATAATCTGATTTTTATCTTTAACATTTCTTCCAGTTAACTGTAACTTTTTTCTTTACCAAAACCTATTAACCTTCAGGTATAGTAAAAATTGAAGTAAGCCACAGGCCCTAAATTTAAGTATTTTACAATCAAATGGGAAATATTAATGTAATTCAGAGACTGTAATAATAAAAATAAACCAGAAATATTGAAGGTATTTATTGAATGCATGAAAGAATTAAAAATGAAGTTTGCTCTGATCAGGATAAATCACATAGTAAAAACTTTTATAAGCTTTCCTAAAACAATTAACTAAGCTTTTCATCTGTTTCTTTTGAATCAAAATAATAAAAATTATGTTTATGGGAACTTCATTATTTAGGATTCATGGATTCAATAACCATATAGTTGTAAAACTCAAACCAATCAATTAGTCCTGCGAGATAATCCCCAAATATGTGTTGATATACTTTATACATATAATATTCATGAAAAGTAACTGTGCATGCATATGTATGTGTATGTGTGCGTGTATGTGTGTGTGTGCTGGAGATCAATCCCAGTGCCTTGCACACACTAAACAAGAGCTCTATTACTGGGCTATATCCATTGCCTTATGGCAAGCAATTTATGATGAAAATCCAGCAATATCATAACTTCTAAACATGAATGAAGATACAAAATGTATTCTAGATACATTACTGGGTCTCCAATTTCATATAATACAAACTCTCAAATATGAAATATATCATAAACTACTTATCTTATCAGATTTATATTTGAAGATATATGAGTATAATAAATATGTTGTATATACTTGCTTCATGAATAACTGCCCAATGTTATTTATGTAAAATGCTATTAATATTCTTTTATTTATGTATTATTAATTCTGTTCTTGGGAAAAATATTTGATATTAGCATCAAATGGATACAGTATAAGCTAGTACTACTCTACTGCACTGTGTCTCTTGGATTTTTGCTAGAAGTTTAAAAATAACAGCAGTCAGAAGAGAGAGTCTATGAGCTGTATTTATTTATTCAGTGGGATATAAATATATAGATTTAAGTATAACAAATATATTACCAATTTCACATACACAAAACTGTCACATATTAAGTCTTCTAGAACCTAGTCATTTTTAAAACAGTATGATTTCATTTTTAGAAAATTAACTGACAATGCATATTGGTTGAGATTATAAACATGTTTAACAGCAAAGAATTTGAGTAGCATGATATGGGAAAATAAATTTAAATGCAAAATACCATTTATTTTATCTTCATTATCGTCCAAGGACTTTAGCTCTAGAAAAACTAATATGATAACCTTTTTCTCCACTCAAGTCCAGATGTCCCACATATGGCTTGAGTGCCTGCTATGTATTGGGACTTTTTTATGTGCTTGGACTATATCATGAAACCAAAGAAATAAAAACTGTTACCCTAGAGAAATTCCCAGTTTGGTGAGAGAGGCAATGAAAAATGAAAATAATAAGTAAACTTTATATGCATTTGGATATTATAATGTAAAAATAAACAAAGGGCACAGCAAGGAAGCTCATGTGGGATTGAGGGAGGAGGGAAAGTTGCAGCCATAAAATGGTCAACTATGTTTTAGGACCAGCTCATTGGGAGGGTAAAACCTGAACAAAAATCAAAAGGACTTAAGGGAGTTACCACTGGAAAAGAATTTCTGGTAGAAGATTTAATTGAACAAATGTCTTATGTGTTTGTAAATAAGCTAGAAAACCAGAAAGCATGCTGGTAATTGAATGGAGGAATACGAAAGAGAATAGAATACACAGTTCTCATTTAGCCATCTCAGAGGTCTGTAAAACTAGTGTAGGAATTATGAATTGTTTTCAAGTGAAAAAACAGCTAAAATATTTTGACCAAAGAATTGACATCAACTGACATAATTTTACATTTTGTGTTTTATTGGTGGTAACAACTTTATTCTTGGTAAAATTTATATTTGAGAATGTGGGTCACATGTACAGACTTAGCGTGCTTGTGGACCAACTGGATTAGAAAGACCTTTCTGTAAGAGATTTTTCTCTTATACTTGTACCATGGAGATGCAGATGTGATTCACGCTTTATCTGAGAAACTGGGCTCCTAGATTAGAAAAGAAAATTAAAAAGAAGAGTGTGGGTATGAGGAGGTAATCTTTCTGAACTTTGAATGAACTGTAAAAGGGGTACAGAGCCCTGATTCAGGATTGATTTGAAAGCAACTCTTTCAGGTGGGAAAGAATACGAGGAGTGAAAAAGAGATTTCCACCCAACATGTTCATTTTTGTCCTGCTTTCTGCATGAAGTGAAGAAACTTCCCCTGTGCAGAAGGTGTTAAGTTATCAAGTGGCTAGAGTAAGTCAGTCAGTCTGCTTCAGATGAGGACTACCAGGCCATTGGCCATGTACCTATGCCTCATCTTCAAATCTGGTTTTTGTCAGTAATTGTATCTAATCCTTATTAATCCCACTTCTTATCTCTCAGTGGCTTGTGAATTAGAAGAGAGGTGTTATCTGTTAATCATACAAATTTAAACAGAAGGAAATCACGAGTGATAAAAGTATCTGGAAAAGGGATTCAGTGTTTCAGGAAGTTTCAGGAGAAAAGACAAAAATGAAGTGATTTTTCTCTGGTAGGGAAACAGACTAGACAATGATATTTTGACAATTCATTAATTAGAAGTATTTGTGTTCTGCAGATTCAGCATTTAGGCTGAGCATTCATTGGCAAGGCATTTACACCCCCTCCCCCATATCAGAGTGGCTTTTGGTTAACTGGTGGCAATTTTTACACCCACATATCCAGGTACATTAAGATATACTTCATCAGAACTTGAAAGCCAAGGATATATGATACAAAAGAGAGATGAGAGTCAGTTCAGGGATCTATACCATATTGTAAAACATGCAATGCAATTCAAGTGGTATAAGATGTAATGTACCTGCTGCTAATATTGTGGATGGCTCTTAAAACTAAAGATATCACCAAAGAATAATCAAGAAGATGTCATTTGAGGCATATGGTGGGACAGGGGTATTTTAGATGAAGAAAAAGAATGCTGACATCTACAAAGGCACACATTTGTTAACTTGATGCATGGTAAAATATTATTAAATATGTTTTGAAGTTAGTGCTTAGAAAAAATGAAAAGGAAACATATAGACAAATAAATCAGAGCTTTATTGTGGAAGTAAAAGTTTCATTTTTAAAATAACAGAGTATCAGAATTTATTTGTTTAAATTTGGGTTTATTACAACTGGAATCATTTTTTGAAAACTAATATAGTAGATACATCTATGTCCAATCAATGTAAGGAATGTTGGTACTGGGACAATGCTTAAAAACTTATTTTAATTGTGTTAGTCTCAAAATTTATTGTTCAGAGGCATATGAGAAGTTCTCAAAATAGAGAGACTAAGCCCTGAGCATCAGACTCAGACTTATTTTCTCTGAAATATGACAGAGATATCAGCATTTTGGTGGGCTCTGTGTAGTAATCCAATGATCAAGTTGAAATACATGTGGAGCAAAGCTGCAGTATGCTAAGTTAAAAGTGATGGGACCCTGAACTTGGGCACAGTTCTTGAAATAAAGAAGTAAACAGAATACAGAGACATTTTGAGTGTTCTGTTATCAACATTAAGGATCCATACAAATGTAAGAATAATTCTAACAATTCAAGCCCTGGTAAGGATTATAATGTTTTAATGTAATTCAAAATTTAAGAATAACATCTTAGATGAGGAAGATATGTTTTCTTAGAAGACAGCTTTCACAAAAAGCTCATGTATTGAAAACTTGGACATTAATACCCTTTAGTGTTCAGAGCTGTAGCAGGAGCTTTTGGAAAGTGATAGGATCATGAAGGCTCTGATCTTATCCATGACTCCCATCTATTGTTTCATAGTTGAATTTACTATCCTGAGGTGATGAAAACTATAGAGGTAGGCCTGGTTGGAGGAAGTAGGTCACTGAGGTGTGCCCTGTTAACAGTATATCTCGTCCTAAGCTTTTCCTTGCTCTCTCTGTGCCTCTTTTCCACCATGATGTGGGCCACTTTGCTCTATTCCATACTCTTTGGCATGTTAATCTCACTATGGGCCAAGAAGCAATACAAGCAAGTGATGATGGATAAAAACTTCAGAAACTATGAGCCAAAATAAACCTTTCACCTTTTAAATTGATTTTCTTAGGTATTTTGTTAGACCAATGAAAAGCCAACTAACATATAGAATAAATGAAAATATGTTATATTTACTGTGTGGTCAATGAAAAGCCAGAGGAGTATCTTAAAGAAACAAATTTGGGGATATTTCTACAGCAAGGTGTTGAGCACATGGCATAAGATGCTATCATAATTTTAGAACAGCTGCTGTGAAATGTAGCATCAATTCTATCCTCCTATTGTTTCCTAAAATGAATCTTACAGTTGAATTCATTATTATCTATCTTTTCAGATAGATTGGATTCAATGCTGAATCCATGCTCATTCATTGTGTTACTTTGAAAAAATCTATTTAATTTTTTGTCAACTTTATTTTCATGAGAATAGGCTATAAGGGGTTAAATAAACAATACTTGGTCACACCTCCCAGAAATTCTAAACTTAAATATCAAAGACAATTTTAAAACACTGTCAGATATTTTTAATATTTCTCCAATGCTGGGTCCCATTGACTATCATTTAAAGTTTAGTTTTTTTCACTGTGACAATTGGCTGAAAATATTAGTACCTAAACCTGGAATTAGTATAAAAGTAGATGGTGTTTGAAAACACTCAGACTAGTCATGTTGCTAAAACCATGCTAGTTATTCTTATAGTCACCTATTATTAACTATTTGAATTACATGCAACTACACCAATTCAATTCCATTGAATTGATCCATAAGGAAGCTTTGCCTTTAGCTCCTGTCCTGGTACTCTGGCTAACAATGATTATTCAGTCCACTGTAGAAGGACTCTGCTCTGATGTGTGGCAAAGTTTACCTGTATTCTGAGAATATTGCCATTTGTAATAGCATTTTATTTTTTAAAATTTTGTAGACACACTAAAATTTCTTTGCATCACTTTTTTGAGTGATATGATCCTCAAGAAAATGTATTGTTCTCACTCATTGTATTCTGAACATCAAAATCAAGAGAAAAATAAAACAAAACAGAAAAAAATTAACAGCAAAAACAAACTCATTAGGCTAGAGGATGGATATAGTGATTATATAGCCTTGATTGGCTTGGGAGTTGCCTAGAGGATTAATAAAGCATACTTTGGGGTGTGTCTCAGTGGCTCAGGGAAGCTAGACCTTTCATACTATACATGGTCCTTGGCCATTTCCTCTGTAGTACTGATCTTCTGCTTTGATTGCCAGAAACTATGAACCAAGTGTATTTGCTCCACCATGGTCTTCTATCATTAAGTTTCTGCCTTGGGGCCAGCCAGTCATGGATTGAAATTCCCAGAAATTGTGAACCAAATTAAACTTCTCCTCCTTTAAATTATGGGTATAAAATGTTATGTCTCAGGAATGGCATAGCTAATACAAATATAAGTGTAGATGGAATTTAGAGATGTTGAATATAGTAACATAGATGTAATATATCGCTGTAAAATTGGAAAAAGGGTGTGCTATACAGAATAATTTTACATTTAAATTTTAAGTATCAAAACTTCTTATTCTGTAGAAATCCTACATAGGAAATAGTACATAGATCTATTTGGTAGGTTTATCATTTTCTCAGCCCCCATTCTTCATTATATAGATGATAAATAACTTTGAAACTAGTAGTCTGAGTATAGATTTTAGCAGGTTAATTTTCTTGCCTGACTTTGGTTCATGTATTAATTCATAGTTAAGAGGCTGTAATTCAGTCCTTAGGGTTTTTTCACTGTAATTTGTCCTACTTTATATTTCATCATTTCCTCTGAATTTGAGAATAATTTGTTTTCTATTTGTACACCTTCTAATGATCTTAAGTTATATATGTACACATGATATCTTTCTTAAGGTCAGAGACTGTTTCTTGGTTGATCTTGGCCTAATGGAGCTGATTCTAACAGAACTGCCATTTAAAAGAGCATTCTAGGCCCATGTTTATTTTACTGTACAGTTTTTTTAAACAATGTTGACACATGTCCCCTCAAATGAGGAATCATTATCTGTATGACAAAAATTACAGTGACCGTAATGCTGGCCAGAGTTTAACTTTGACTCTTCATCAGTTTTGGTCACTTCTCTACCTTAAATATGCTGAGTTATATTCCTTCCAGTAAAATGCTTAGCCAGAAATATAACTCTTCAATGATTTTGTCACATAAAAACTAAATCAAAAATAAAAACCATAAAATTATAAAACAAAAATTCAACTTTGATAATACTTTGGTTACTCAGTAATCAATGCTATATGTAGCTATCAAATATGTTGATTGATGTACCTTTGATTTGCACTAACTTTTATTACACAAGGACTCAAAATTCAACATATAGATGCAAGATGAGATAGGGAAGCTAGAAATCTCAGGAGAACCATTTTTAAATACAATAAGATATGAGCACAACACGATTAAAAATTATAGAAAAATAGACAGTGGGGCTGGGGATTTAGCTCAGTGGTTCCTCTGTCTGCCTCGCAAGCACAAGGTCTGGAGTTCGATTCCCAGTACACAAAAAAAATAGACTGTGTATTCTACTGTAATAGTTATTTTCCTCCCTGCCTAGAACATAAAAGGCAGTACTACAGTTTTGCCAACAATGTTACCTTAAAGGAGTAACAGAATGGACTGCCTCTTTCTTCCAAAATTATACCTTGTTTTTCCAATGAAGAGAAATACTGAGTGTGATTAATATTTATTGTTTTTATTAGCAGTGTTTAGCTAAGTTTACTGAAGGCACCAAAGTTTGGCTTTAGGAGCTCTTTAGAAGAGACAATATTCTTTTCTTACTACACAATATTCACAGTATTCTTACCTGGAAGTTTTTAAATGCAAGTTTGTCTGAATCTACGTTGAACTAAATGACTTGGTAAATTGAATTGGGAAAAGGCTGTTTCCACTTTCTACTACACTGAAATGTTCGCATCAAATGGCTCCTTAACACACAAGTCAGAAAATACTGCAGTATCTTAATGAAAGACTGCAACAAATGCGGACTAAATTAGCATTTACAAAAACCTTTTAGTGCTAGGTGTTAGTTTTATAAAAGTCTGAGAATGACTATGTAAGTATCTCCATTTTCACAATAAGGAAAATAAAGCCACTGAGATATGTTCAGCATAACCAACTCATCTAGCAGGCCAATTCAGAATCCAAACCTTTGTCTTTCCAATGACAAAGACCTTGTGCAATACTCATTTTTGTAGTTTATAACACTTGGGATAAACCATATCTTGCTCTCTCTCTGCATTTTTTCCCATTAAGTTTATTGGTACATTTTAGGTATAAAATACAGTTTCATTCATCATTAGGATCTTGTAACATTACATGAGTATCTTGATTCTTATTTTTCTCCCCTTCCTCTGCCCTCCCTCCATCCTTCCCTACTTGCAAAGACTTTGTTTCCATTTTTTTCCTTTTCTCATATAGTTTCTTTTCCCTTTTTTACTTTCCCTGACCCCTCCCACTTCCCCTGATCCTTTAGACCTTTTCTTCCTATTACACAATATCAATTATACATTTTTTAAATTATAATATCAAGATCTAGGAGACATTACCACAGATTTTACAGAATTTAAAAGGATATAGAAAGCATATTACAAAAATCGTTTTGAAACAAATTTGTCAACTTCTAAGAAGTACCTTGGAAGAAAAATTAATGAAACTAACTCTGGAGGAAATATAAAATTTGAATAGCACCTATTAAAGAAAATATATTCCTAGTTTAAAAACCTACCTATAGGACAACAGCAGGCTCATATACATTTTAACTGTTAAATTATATCAGGCAATTAAAGCAGAAAAAAGAAGGAACACTTCTCCCCTCATTTTAGGAACTCAACATTGTGCTAATCCTAAAACTGGATAAAGATAATAGAAGAAAACAGTGTGAACATAGATAGAAATTTGTTTAACAAAGCAAACTATTAGAAGTCTGATCTGGCAGTATGTAGAAAGTGGTTTTGTTATAGGGATGGCAGTGTTGGTTCAGCATTGGAAGATCCATCCTCAAAAGTCATCATTTTAACAGAAGAAAGGAAAAAGCCATATGATCCTGTCACTAGTTGGAGAAAAAATATTGGACTAAAGAAGTAGAACAGAACCTTCTGAACAGATTAAAGACATGTACTCCATATTTCTACTGAGAATGCCTTATATGAATGGAGAAGATACAATGCTTTCTCCTTAAGGTGGGGAACAAGGGCAGATATGCCTACTCTTCATCTGTCCATTAAACTTTGAAACCTAGGCCCAAGCAAAATACTCTGACAATAAAATGACACAATTAGGATAGGATTGGCAAGGTAGAAGCAGAATCTTTCTATGTAGATGAAATGATCATCTACAGAGAAAATACTAAGTAATCTCTAGGAGCCCCTAGAACTTGTATTTGAATTTATCAGGATTAGAAAACACAAGGTATGTATAAAAATTCAGGTCTGTGTATACTCGCTATAAATGAAGAATTAGATATTGAAATTTAAAAGTTATGTAGGAATACAAAGGACCTAGAAAAGTTAAAAAAAAGTGTTGAAAGATGTTTAGTACCCAATTTTAAGACTTTTTCTAAAGCTACAGTAATCAAGGCAGTGTTGGTGTAAGGAAAGACATATAGATCATTTGAATAAAACAGAGAATCTAGAAATAGAACCACACATATATGGTCCACTGAGTTTTGAAAGATTATTTAACATTAGCATTTTATAGAATATAAACTCAATTCAAGAGCCAAGGAAGAGATAGTGCTTTTAGCAAATGGCACTTGAACACCTGGTATCCGTATATAAAAAATTAACCTCAACCCTTTATTTCCATACATGAAAATAACTTGAAGGAATCTGTGAACCTAAATAAGAAAGCCTAAAAATATAAAACTTTAAGAAGAAATTATCAGGGAAAATGTTTATGAATTCAGGGTAGGCAAGAAATACCTAGGATACAAAAAACATGATGTATAAAAGAAAAAAATTGATAAATGGGATTCCATCAAAATTTAGAACTTTAAATGACATCATTAAAATGAAAAGTAGTCCTTAAACAGACCATATTTACAATGCATATAACCTATGTCTAGAATATATAAAGAACTCTTACAGCTCATTAATAGACAACCCAATGAAAAAGTAAATATAAGAAGATGATAAATAGCCAGTAGAGCACAAGGAAAGGTGTGGAACTCTAGAATCAGAAAAATGCTAATTAGTACAATAACAAGATTGAATTATACACTCAGGGAGATGAAGTTAAAAGTTTTAAAAGCCTTGTCATGACTTTTTCCTTTTGTTGGATTCTCCCACTTTGTGTTTTATTTGTCATGCCCAATGGATTCATTCTGCTGGTTTCCTGGGGTTGTGATCCTCATTGTCTTTTCCTAGAGTATTGTCTAAAATTCTTTGGAGTGCAGGTTTGGCATTCATGAAGTTTCTGAGGTGTTCTTTATCATGAAAGTATCTTATTTCTCCATTAATTTTGAAAGATAGTTTTGCAGGGTACATCAATCTAGGTTGGATGCTGTTTTCCTCTAGGACTTGAAATACATCACTCCAAGCTCTTCTTGCCTTGAGAGTTTACATTGAGAAGTCTGCTGTGATTCTGATGGGCTTTCCTTTGTATGTGATTTGTTTCTTTTCTCTCCCTGCTTGTAGAATTTTATTCTTCTGTTGGATCTCTGGAATCCTAACTATTATAAGCCTATGTGTAGATTTTTTTTTTTTTGATCAAGGCTAGCTAGAGTCCTATATGACTCACTTATCTGTATGTGAAGTTCTTTCCCCCTCCTTGGGAAGTTTTCTGCCATCACTTCTGTGAACAGTTTTTTTATGTCGTCTGCACCCTCTCCTCTTTCTTCATTGACTCTAATCAGCCTTATGTTATTCTTCTTTGCATCATCTAGCAGCTGCTGGATTGATTTCTCATGTTCTCTTACAATTTTAAAGCAATTTTTCTTTTCCTGGTCACTAATTGCAATCTTATCTTCTATATCTGAAATTCTGTCCTTATATTGGTTCATTCAGACTTTCAATGGAGTTTTTAATCTCCTGGAAATCTGTTTGCATCTATTTTATGGGTTCCATTTGTTTCCTGTGTTGGGATTCCATCATGTTCCTCAGATCCTCTATTTTTTTATCTGTGTCCTCTCTAGATTTATTAATCATGTCTTACACTATGAGCACAATCTGCTGTTATCTGAGAAATTATTTCTGATTTCATTTTTCCCAGATCCTCTTTTGTTGCCAGTTCAGAGAGTCCAGGTTGTTGAGTATCAGATTCTTCCATCTCATTTCCCTTTGGGGTTGCTGTAGGTGATCTGGAAGTTTGTTTTTGAGGCTTATTTACATGACTTCTCATTTGCCCTGTTGGGGGTTTGCTTCTGGCACCCACATGGCTCAGCTTCTCTGCCCTAGGAGCATGGGATGGTGGCAGTGGAGCTTCTTTCTGGGTGCTGGGATGAGGTCTGCTTCTCTGCCCTCTCTCTCTGCATTTTTAAGATAGTTTTTATCCCAAATAATTTGGATTTGTGAACTTCACTGAGGAAATACTCTGCTTTTTGTCCTTTTCTGATTACAACCTTAAATCTTAGTAAGTTCACTAATTCAGAATTCAAATACTCTCTGAATCTCTTCTTCCTCATTTTAAGTCAAAGACTAAGATGGATGGTCTTTGGTATCATTGGAATAATATTGTAGCCAAAGTGTATCATCAGAAAGTTTCAAAATGTTAGAGTTAAAAGATGTCTTAGAGATGATTTGATATGAAACAACATTTTCTTCTCAAGGAACAAGAAGCTGAGACTCAAACTGACTCACATGTAAATTTGAATATAAGCACAGAATTAATAAGGATAAGAAGCATAATTAAAACCCAGCTCACACTTATGTTGGTGTTTTCATCCATGAGGCTCTGAATTGTCTTTTAACTAGAGTTATTTTACAGTCTTTTATATTCCTGTACAAGTTTAAAGATATCTGCTCTAATTAATTAGTAACATTCTCTCTCTCTAAAAAAAAAACAATTTTAACTCTTTCTAATCTAGGAATTTAAATGGGATCACTGAGTGGGGCTTTGTGTGTTTGTGTGCTTTGTGATTAGAGTAAATTGATTTTAACTGAAGTCTTATTTTCATCAGGTTGAAATTTAAAGTGATTTGATATTATTCATTTAAACAATGTTCTCTGCATTCAATTGATTCTTCATTATTGTTACTTGATTTATCAATATAATAGTGTCCACATGCCCAAATATATGTAGAATACTTTAAACTAGTTGAAAAATGAATTTTCTGCTACAAAAAATGAAAATAAATCTAAAATTATCTCTGTGGAAAGTTATTCAGAACTGTAAGGGATTACTTCATTTTTGTGTTCAAACATTCATCTAACAATACATTTGCCTGTTTAGTGGAGAATAAATTTTTATTCATTTTTTTCAACAGATACCAAATTGCATTTGAGAAAACAAACATTTTCACTACACAAAATTGAAAATTCCTGATTTCTCACTTACATAGATTTCTTAGAACATTGAATATTTTTTATTCCTTTCTTGAGCAATAACATTGCAAATTGAGCTGTTAAACTGATTCATGCTTAGACTAGCAAAAAAAAAGGCAGTAAGTGGCTCTGAATCTTTCATAAATGCGTCAGAAAAGATTTCAGTCTGTGCTTGCCCCTTACCCCTGCTATTTTGTGTCATAATGCATCATTACATACTGATGTTTGCTCTTGTGCAAGTCAGCAAAAAAAGAGATTACACAGTGTGTGTTGGCTCTTTTCCTTGAATTAACTGTGTCACTTTTGATTTGTTATGTTATTGAACTGCATTTCAGGACTTCTTAACATTGACAGCTATGGCACAAATATTCATAGCCCTCCCCAGAACATTGCTATATTTTTATCTGCACTCTGAACATTTTGAACATTTGTAGTCAGATAAAATCTATTTAAATATGATATAAAACAACATTCAAGAGGGGAAGAAATTGGTGATATATAATCTAAAGTGTGTGTTTTATGTAGTCATTCCCTCATGGAAATTGTGATAGAAAGTGAAGTTATTTTGTAGACTCAAGATCAAAACAAATTGAGAAAAATTTTGAGTCTGAAAATTATCTCAAATGGTGTATAGCATAATAATTCTTTCCTTTTCTTCCTCAATTTTCTTCTCAAAGAGGTAGTACCAGTGATCAGTCTACCTTTTGCTCAAATACTTTCATTGATGAAGACGTAAACACTGCCTTCAAAAACAATCCTGACTGTTGGATATTTCACCATTGTTCAAATATTCTACATGTAGTTTTATTTATTAATGCAAAAATATTTCACTTTACATTAATAAATGAAGCAATATACACTTACTACACACATTTCCCTAATATAACTAGGGTAGGTAATTTAATATTTTGTGAGGCACTTATGTAAATAGGTTCACTCAATAAATACTTGTAACTACAGTTCTTTTTTAGGATCAAAAGGCAATAAGATGTGATTCTTGTCTTTATAGAGTTCTTGGCCCAGTGGGAAGACAAAAAGTAAAAATTTAAATTTAAAAAAAGGATAAAAAGAAAGTGTACTGCATAAGAGAATACATGGATTTAATTTAAGGTCTCTCAAATACTTAGAGAATGACCTGGAATAAGCACATGTGTGGATGTAAGGATAAATGTATTTAAGGTATAGGAATATTTTGATTTTGTTCAGTTCACAAAATATTCAGTACACAAAAGCATTCTGGAAAATTTTGCTTCCTTGAAAACTCTGCATCAGATGAAGAACATGACCTAGGCCATTTTCCCCAGAATTGTGGAAGGAATGAAATTTGTGAGCCAAGGTACCACTGTAACTCTTCAGAATCTATGCTGTGCATAGACTGAAGTTAAACTTTTAAATATATCAACTGGCGTTGTGACAAAATAAGAATAATGATTATACTACATATATTAGGAATAGCACTTAGCATTTCTATGGGCCAAATAATGAACTTTAGGAGAAATAATTGATAAAATTTAAATGACAGAAAAGAATAGTTTTTATTCATAGGTCACTGGTATAGAAGAAACAAAAGTTTTCATGAAGGGGTAGTAAAAATTTAGATGGTTATTATGGTAGGTCATAGACTACGTTTTCTTGAACATGTTGTCATTTAAGGCTATATTTTATCAATTCAGAATTTATGACCTAAAGACTAAAACTTATTTAATTTTCCAACTACGTTATAGATTTTTTAGAAGTAAAATACTGCATGCAAAGGGCATAGTTGAGATGTAGTGCATGTATTCAGCATGCATAATGTCCTCAGTATGATCCCCAGAAACACAAAGGAAAAGCAAGAAGAAAAAGGAGGAGGAAGAGGAGGAGAAGAAGGAAGAAGAGAAGGAAGAGGAAGAGAAGGAGAAGAAGGAAGAAGAGAAGGAGGGAGGAGGAGGAGAATAAGAGGAAGAAGAAAGAAGGAGGAGGAGGAGGAGGAAAAGAAATTTATTCCTTAAAGACTGATGTAGGTACTGGCTAGGAGCTAAAAATATCGCATAAATGCAGACATGATATAGCCTCCATTGTGCCTCTCGAAAGTAACAGGAAAAGATAACCTCTTGGGTTCAAATCTAAGAAACAATAATTTAAGGGGTGCATGGCAGATAAGATAAAAAATACATCCCCCTTCTTGCTTTCACTCTTGCTCACTTGGTTTTTAACAACACAGTTTCATTGTGAAAAGATGAAGGAGACTATTGTCTAATTGAAGATGTTAGGGATAATCAATCATATGGAGAAGAAAAGAAGTGGTTTCTAAGCAGTCTTCCAGTTTGTTAAATTATTAGTGCAGGACAGTGACATGGCCTTTCTGTCTCATTCTTGGAAGAAGTTTGCTTGTGGGAAATTAGAAGGGAAGATAAAACACAGAAATGTCAAATCATTTATATTCCTAAAAGCTGAAATAATTTTAAATTACACATCAAGGCAAAAGAAGGCAAAGAAATCATTACAAATGTGCTTCCCCCCTCAGCAGTATTCACAGCCCTAATGCATTTACAAGATGTTAAATCACATAGCTTTAAAAATCCGAGCTTGAAATGGGAAACAATTTTCTAATATATTGGAATCTATTTCCAGGTCTAATGTAGACACTCCCCAGAACCTTTGTATATCAATGCTACTATTAATGGAAGTTGACATGTCATCATTCAGGTTGGTTCATTGCTCCATTCCTGATTGTGTCAGCTACGCAGGAGAAACATGAAGAAAACCAATGATTTAGGAATATTTTTTCCTTATTAACCTTTTTCAGTCCTTTATAAATTTATGACTGTGCAAACACATGAATCCCTGATTAGAAATGTCTTTCACTAATGCAACATTTGCATAAAATATGAAGAAAAATATTTTAACGTTTTAAATAAAGCCATCAGAGGAAGAAAATATCTGTCATGTGGTAGTAATAAATGTTAAAGGAAGGAATGAAGATTTGTTAAATAACTGATACCAAAACAGTACAGAGGAGCATGGTGAAAATCTACCAAGGTTGAATCATAAACTTAATTAGGCTTAATGTGGCTACATAGTCATTTGCATGGTGCCAATGACCCTGGATAGCTATGGTGATATCTCACAAGTATATGGTTGCATATCTCAAATAAATAAATAAATAACTCATTCAATATGTTTTCCTAACCAAGTAAAAAGTTTTTTAAATAGTTAGCACTTTTAGACATATTTGTAAATCCTGATCAAAGTCACACAATATATATGTTGTATTTTCTTATGGTCAACTTGGTTATGCTGGGAAGTGTGTATATCAGGAATCTCTTTTCTATATGATTACAATTTAGAATGGATCAATACTAGAGAAGCAGCAATGAAAATATAGGGAGAGGGCTTGCGTTGTGATCAGAGGTGGAAGAATCCACATGGTTGTCCAACTGAAGTAGGCTCTAGCAGATGCTTTGCCAAGGTGATGGGAACTGAAGAACAGAGGCACGCTGGATGGATGGATGCAGCACCGGGCCAAGCTCAAAGGCCCCTGAGCTCACTGTAGAGTTTCTGTGCAAATCTGCTTTGGAGATCTAGAGAAACTAGAGCCTCAGATATACAAAAATGACAGCAACAAAGGACCCACGCATTCAATAAAACTCAAGCTCTTCAAAAACAGGTGATTTTCCTTCGATTCTTTCCCTTTCTCATTATACCCAGAGTACAAGTCTATTGGTTGGTGCAACTCACAATCAGGGTGGGTCTTCCCCCTCATTTTGATGGCCTACATGCCAGTCATCTTCACAGAAATACAAGGCTTTGCCTCACTAATGTGCTAGGCATTTCCTAGTCCAGTCAAGTTGACATATTGTAATTAATGGTTATGTCTGTTCTGTGCAGAAGGCCAGACTAACTAAGATGAAGCAATGTTCACAGAAAAAGATGATCAGTGAATTCTACTGAGTTGCCACACTCTTCCTAGTGAAGGCCACAGACATTTGTATAAGTCCAGCCCACTCACATTTCAGAACAATCTGGACCCAATTTCCATTTAATAGCAATGACATGAGCTTTTTGAAGTAAAAATATGCTATCTGGACACAGTCTATACAAGGACAAGTGGGAGATACAACATATTGCTGTTTTAAAATATCCAGGTGTGGGATCCCTTGTTAATGCAATATGAAATGAGAAAGGAACAAATGATAAAGATTCTTTTCTCCTTTTTCTCTGGTTTCACCACTCAAGTTCAGTGCATAAATAAGAGCACAGGACTTGCTAAGAGAAGTAAAACAACCCATTCAAAGTTCAAGTAATTGTTTAACTTTTAATAATTGTATTTACTTTAATTCCAAGGGGCTATATGGTCTATAAGATGCATTGCTCAGATTGTAGTACTCAAACAATAGCTATTTTTTTTTGGTACCACAGCAGGGGGGGAGGGGGGATCAAACTCACTGAGCTAAATCCCTGGCCCTAATAGTCACTTTTAAAACAAACGTGACTGAGTTTGTTTCCTTTTTTACGAGAAAAAGATATGTTGGCAGAGAATATGTACTGGGCATTGGGATTTTGTTGTATTTTTATTTTATATCATCATCTTTTATTTTGTCAGATATCACCTCAGAAATGTGTTGATTTTGATTTTCACTGTTCATATAACTTCACAGTTGGAGGTCAGAGGAATGTGATTCTCTAAAACTTTCTCAACAGGCATTTGTTTACTTAAAAGTTACTTAAATTTCACTGTTGATGGATTACTTCCCATTTCATTGGTACTACAGAGCAGACAGGAGACTAAGAAATGTGTTCATTGCCTGAAATTTACAGTGGTGATGAAGCTTCTATATCTATAAGATTTATTCTATATCTTTTTTATAAGATAATATTTTAATTTCCTTCTTTACCAGTTATCAGATTTTTTGTTTGTTTGCAGATTACTTACTTTCTCTGAGATTTAGAATCTATGTGATCTATCTATGGAATTTTTGTTGATTTTTTTTTTTACTTTTGTTGTTTACCTGTTTTGATTTTTGTTCATTTGTTTTTAAAATGCTGTATTCTCAGGAGTTTAGCACCAAGAAAATTCTCAATGAAAACTGCTCTGTTTTATATTACAAGTTCCACCATACGTCTACTCTTACACATCACTGATGTGTTTACTTGACTTTTTTCTTAACCTTCTACATTCAGAATTCTGGGCTACTAATTGAATATCGTGTAATGCTACATCTGTTTCTACCCAAGTATGAATATTTGCTATATATTGTTTTCCTTGACTTTGACATCTTCAACATTTCTCCATACAATAATAAAAAATAAGAAAAATTCATCAATTTTTATGTGTAGTGCCTTGTCTTAAGAGACAGTGATTCTCAGTATGATAAAATTTGGGAGCCTTTGTTTTAAGCCTATACTAAACATAGTGCTGAATCAAACATTTTTTTCTGACTACTTTATATTTATCTCTATTTTTCATTCTTAAACAAGCCTAGGGCTAAAGAAAGAAATGAAATAGCTGTCATTATGGCTGTTACTGGATGATCCCCAAAGCTTCAAGGCTCATAATTGGGGGATTTTGGAACTGGCTGTACCTACGATGTGTGACACTGGGATTAAGAGCATGTGGTATTAAATTAGGCTACTGATTGGAATTAGCACAGTTTTAGGTGTGGCTGAATAAATTTACTAAAGATAGAAGTCCTACTCTGGGTGTGGGTAGCACCTAGAAGCATCTAGGCTTCTAGCCTAGATGGGACAAAAGAGAAAGGCAAGTCTCCTGCTTGCTGCTTCCTGCCTACATTGCAGTGCATGGACTGTTTATTCTCTGCCACGCCCCTCAGCCATGCTGCCCTGCCTTGGAGCCAGCTGACCATGGACTGAAACCTCTACAAACTGTGAGCTGCAATAGACCTTTCCTCTTTTAACTTGTGAGTATAGGGCATTTTGTGCCAGCAATGAGAAAAGTAACTAGGACAGATACAGTTTGCCTTTGTGTTAACAAGATGATCCCCTTTGGTCTTCCTTGTTCATATTCCTCACCATTCTAAGTTTGTTTCTGCTCCCACACTTACTGCAGTTTTCTACAGTCATTGAAATTCCAAGATGGATTTAAGGCAATATATTAGCTTTCTTTAATAATTTAGTATTTTTACATTTTTTTAAGTCACAGAACTATTATGAGCTAAATTGTGTATTCTTTTCCAGATTGGTAAGTTGAAGTCCTAACATCAAGTTCCTCACAGTGTAGCTGTATTTGGAGATAAGTCCTTCAGAGAGCTGACTAAGGTAAAGTGAAGTCACATGGCGGAGGCAGGGTAATCAAATGTAACTGAAGTCTTTAGTAGAAGAGATTAGGACTTAGATGCCACAGCCTAAAGGAAACTCACATGAGAACACTTCTTCTAGGTGGCCATCTACACACTCAAGAGTCACAGGAAGAATCAAACTAATAATGCATTCTTCTTGGATTTAGAGCTTCCAGAAGTGTGAGAAAGCACTTATGCAAGGCACCCAGTCTGCAGTATTTGCTATGACCACCCTGGCAAACTAATGCGTGAATCTGAGTGGTGGCCAAGTGAATGACCTTATTTTACCTTAGTACTTGAAGACAGAGAATGAAAAATAGTATAACAGTTTGAAAAGAATAAATCAAAATGCAGATTTGAAGTGAAACCAGGCAATCATATCTTTTTGAAAGACAAATTAAAATTCACTAATAGTAACATTGAAAGACAATTTTATTTTTGTTTGCATAAGGCCTCCAAATAGTACATGATATGACAAAGAATTCAGGATATATATAATATAATATAATATAATATAATATAATATAATGAAAGATTGAAATTTTGATAACTATGTTAACCTATCTGTATTGTTATTTCCTGTTTATTCCACTTATATTTATTGGCTGCCACTCTTTTCTGAGCAATATTCTCAAGGTATGGGAGTAGCAACAACAACACAGCTAAGATATCTGGCCATTTGGAATGTATTTATTAGTGAAGAAAGGAGAGTATGTATAATTTAAGTGATATCAGCTACTAAAATCACTTTCATAGGTTACACTGGGACATAATTGATCATTGTATTTTAAAATCAAAGTATCTAACTTTTAAGAAAATACATATATATAAATTCTAATATTTTCATTGTTCTGCTAGATTCCAAACACATGTTTAAATATGGCAATAATTTTCTAAAATATGTATTAGCTTTATTAGTGGAGGGCTAATAAATTTGTATACATCATTTCAAAAATTCAACTATGTCCATTTGAAAAATGAGCTGTATTGTAAAAATATTTACAGTATTTTTGTAATGTACCTATGGAATATTCCATAATGACACCAACCTTATTCTATAAATGATTATCTTTTCTGAGAACTACTCTACATGGCACAGATATTTATGATTATGAGGATGGGAAAAAATGAAATAAAGAAATAAGTATACCTTTTAAAATTTGTATATCAGTTTCTGATCTAGATACTCTTGTTAAAAATGTTGAGAGTTGAGAACAAAACCATTCTGTCTCTCAACTTTAAAATATTCTACAAAGATTGTGTTACTTTTGTAAGAAATATATGTGTTCTGTGTTTTTAAAAAGTGAGAAATTTTAGAGAGTAAGAGAATTTGCACTACAAAATCACGTGACTAGAATAAGTAAAATCAGCTTTGTAAAAATTAAGACCTATGTATTAAATGCTCATTTATTACCTTAACACTGTCATGATATGTGCAAAAACAGGTACCTAATCACTTAGGTAGTCTTAAGTTGACCTTCAAACTTATGTAAAAATATCAGAAGTATTCACATATAAATAAAATTTACATTTTTATATTCCAAGAAATTGAAATTTTCAAAACACATTACTTCCAAGTGTGTTCTATTACCCAGAGTAGTTTACTTCTTCTTCCATATAATAATTTGATTAATTAATGTCCCTCAATCTGTTTTTTTTTTCAATAAATGCCTGCTTCTGGTAAATAACCTTGTAGACACAATGAATAAAATAAAATCTTAATATGCATCACTAATTAAGGATGTACAAAATATGTCCATTTTCTAGAAGAGCTGAAACAAATTTTTGCCTTAGGAAGAAAGCAACCAAACCTAAATTATTATGAATTACTCTAATCTCAACATTAACTGTGTAGTATCATAAATGTATTTAGGTGGACAACAAAGTGTAGATCTATCCAGAGATTATGCTGTACATTCCAGATGTATTCTCTTTCAATCTTTTTAAAAAGAAATAATAATTATTTATTTTCTCAAATTATCATTCACATAATTCAAATATTTTTTTATAAAAAAGCATATGAAGCAGGGACTATTTACAGAGGTTTGAATTCTGCTTAAAATCCGAATTATATTGGAGAAAAATGTATGATTAAAATTTTTCTTATAATCTGTGTAACGCTATCTTAAAGCTGCTTATTTCAAATGTTTATTATTAAGTTACAAAATTTTGTTTTATCTTTTCATAAAATAAAAAATAAAAACAAAAATGAAAAGAAAAATGTATATAATTATATTTTAAGCATTCTAAAAATTATTGATACAGACTGTCCATTTAATCTTTAACACTCTTTAAACTCTTTAAAGCTTAATTTTGTTGTGATAATTAATGAAATATTGTTCTGAATTCAAGATTCCTATAGGTTTATGTGACATATGAAATTAATTTTTATATGTATAATATCTAATGATTTCATATACAATTTAATTTTTCACTAAAAGTAAATTTTAATAATCTTTAAAAATAACTTTCATATGTCCTATCTTTTAACAAGTGTGCTAATAATGAGTTAAATAGACTGGTATTTTTTAATGAAGACTGAACAGTCAACAATTCATGGTCATTGGACTACTTCCTTTTTAATAGAGGACTGTATCATTATTAGGAAATAATCCTTCATTATTTATTTAGCTGAGATGATTTTTCTACTTTACAACTCCTGGTGTTATGTTTATCTTGGATTTAAGGGCTGTTTATTTTTCAAAAACTTGCTCTACTTTCCTTTTCAAAATGGACACCACCCATTCTCAAGTCTATCTGATAGAATAATCTCACCCTTAACAATATGGTGATAGTTGTTGTTAACAATAAAAGAACTGCTAAAGTAAAGATATTTTGTATTTTAAAATAAATGAAATTGATGCCTATTTGTTTGTTTTGCTTTACTTAATCTTATTCTATTTTCAATCAAGATCCAATGTATATGAATTCATGGCCATTAAAAATGCATCCTACATGAAAATTATAATTAATAACCTGTTTGAATTCACAATTCTATTCTATCACTAGTGAATATTATGACTTTATACTGAAAACAGTTCCTCACAAACTATACATAAGTGATTAAATAGTTGAATATATATGTATAAATTAATGAATCAGATCACAGATAAAAGTGTACTAGTACCTTTGCATTTTTATTAACATTTAGAAGAATCTTTTATATACATATACAATATATGTATACAATTGTTACATTAAAATGATATGGAGAACATAGAGTTTCAAATTCAAATTTATTGAATTTAACCTCAAAATATTTTAGTTGATTTTTTTAATGCTAATTTGGAATATAGGATACTTTTGGAATTTTTGAGTTTACATATGTTGCAATGGAAAAACCATGTTCTTTGTATGATTACCATTATCAAAAAATATATTTTCATCATTTTATATGCTCTAATCTAGCTGAGGATGCTAACCAGTGATGGATTGATTGCATTATCTATCTCAATCTCTATTTTCTATTTATCTTTTGATCTGTTCATTTACCAACAGATTTTACTTCCTCTGAAGAACAAATAAGCTGATTTAGAAATGAGAAATTTGTGGACTTTCACATCAAACTAGAAAGTGAAAGTTTTCTTTCTTTTTTTTATCTCTGGACTCTAGAAAATATGGATACTGAATTAACAAGAAATGCAATTTAGGTATCAAGACATAACTAAGCTGGATTATATTTCTCTAGAGAATGATTTGATTATGCAATTTGATTACCTTTCAACTTGAATCTTGCTATCCACATGTTATCTAACTGAATCTTTCCTGAAGGCCAGCTCATTTGATCTTAATCTCACTGTTTGGACTGTCAAAGTGATGTATTTAAAACACTTCAGTATTTTCAGATTGAAATTATTAATGAGATTTTGAAAAATCTTAGAACTCTATTCTTTTTCTAAAACTGAGTCATTACTTGAAGTTGTCTAATTTTAAGGCTTAGTCATTTTTTAAAAATCACCAATTAATGCTTTCAAAATTCCCTGTTATATCCAAAATATCCCTAGATGATGTTTAATAGCCATAAGCTATTTTTGCAACTGTATTTATTGCATAATAACTGCATAATAACTACATTTCACACATTGCACTTTTGGCTTTTTATTTTAATTTGATCTTAGAAAAAGTGTTGAAATTAAATTTCTGGGATTTCTTATACATTTTTAAATTACCCGTAAAACAATTTTGGGGATACAAAATGAACATTATCCCCTTTCTAGGTGATGTATACATACCTAGGTGGCATATACATAATTCAGGTCTGAACTTCAGTAATACTAAGTCCTCTCAGAATTAGGAAACTGACATACTTTTTGTTTAGGTGATTTTCTCAATTTTACAGATAAAGGGTATTGTTATCTAAGTAAAATTTCCTCTTCAATCTCCATTTTATTACAAGAAGTTAGTAGCTGTAGTCTCCTACATTGGAGTTCAGGAGTTCAACACAAAGACTATTTTTAGTAGTTTAATCTAATGTTCACAAAATTATCTAATCTATGTTTATTTATTGAAATTTGAATTTTTATCAGAGCTAGTATATAATGGCTATGTAATGTGTGGGTACTATTTTTAGGGTTTAATTTTTTTAAGCAAACAGTTAATATTTATAATATTTTAAGATATTAGAAAGTTTATGTGAAAATCTGGTACTAAATAAGTTCCAAAACATCTCTAATGAAAAGTTTCATTTATACATTTGCTAAAGAAATAAAAGTGTCACAAAATTATATTAAGATCTTAAGAAAATTGCATATGAAGTACATAGTTTATAAGAAAAAACAAAATAGCCCTGATATAATAACCTCATCCTCTGAGTTAACAAATTTTGTAGAGATGTATACAGGCTTGTGTCTATAGAAAGAAGTATTAAGATGAAATGACAAAGGTTTTGTTCAAAATACAACTTGGTTGGAATTTTTAACACTGAATATGTTTCTCCTTGGAGTTCCTCAGATTGCAGAGTCTATCAATGTGATTAAATTCCCTTTTATGTACTGAACTAGTGACAAGACTGTCAGTAATATATACTTCAAATATCTTAGTAATATATAATTTTATAGGAACATTATGTGCAGAATATAGAAGGGTATTTTGATAGTATACCTTCCAATTATAAAGGAAAACTTTAAATTGAAGGTATTGGTTTTGAAGCAGGATATTACACTTTGTTGTTTTAAGTTTTAGTTAATTTAAATATGTTCATTCAGTCGCATAAATAAATTTCTTTACAAATGTGAACTATAGGGTGTTCACTCTAGTAAATAAATCCTACAAAATATCACTGTAAAATATTCTAAATATAAAATTTTAATTTAGAAAGTAACTCTATAAAGTAGATTGATGAAATTTTCTAAGTGTTTGAAGCATCCTATACAATGTCTGTTTTTTATTTCTGTTTTTTGTCATTTCTTTTTCTGAGTTATCAGTCTGGTAGTTAAGGGTCATAAGAGTGACATGAATTACTTGTTCAACTCAAGCAACTAAGTTGTTTAGTGGTAGTGCAGAGTCCCAGGTCAAGCAATACAGCCAAGGCATTCTGCATATTAGCTCTTATATCTCAGTTCAGTCAGCTGATATATGGATCAAGTAATTACCCCACAAATATGTTTTAAAGGAAAAACAAAGAAAGGATATTTACCACAGTTTAATAAGAACTCATTAAATGTTAGCTAGGGTTAATATTTACATTTCACTTAAGTACATTTGAAATATTGAGTATGTACTTAATGAAGCTTATGTAAATCTTTATGCTCTTCTTTCTGTCTTGGCTATTAGGAAGTGAAATAATTCAAAATTATAGCTATTTAATTAAATAAAATTTAGATGTGACTTACATATTTCTTTAAAAATCCTAGGCATTCTTATTTAAGCATTAATTATTGTATATCTAATCTCAAATTTAATACTTTCTATTCTCTCTCCTTTGTATATCTTCTTTGAATGCTTAGGGATAATTTTTACATATAAACTTTGATGCAAGATCTAATTATATCTATGTCTTTTGTTGTATGTAAAGTGTACCTTATTTTAAAAGTAGGCATATTATAAACAATTAAGTGAAATAAAAGTCTGTAAGTTATGTTGTCTGGCTCTAAGTAGGATAAAGTAATTTCTCAGCATAATGGTTGCATAACATCCATAACAATAGTTCCTTATTTTTTAATGAAACAATTCATAAATAAATGCTACATTTTAAATATGAGAATTCAAAATCAGACAAATGGAAATACTAAGAAGGGGAAAAGTATGCTTAAAAGAGTAAAGTGAAAGGTTTAAGAGTAATCAAATAGAGGTAATAAAGTATTTTAGGGAATCAACAAGGTCTTTGAACATGCAAGAAGGTACATTATATTGCAAAGGTCTAAAAAGTTTTCAGAGCAAGAGATTTTAGGTGCAACTACTAGTGCTGCCACTAAATTTCTTCCTGATTTTGATCAAGTTACTTAAACACATTGAGTTCTGCCTTCTTGAGCTGTAAAATGAGGTTAGCAACAATGCCTATCTCACAAGATTAGATAATAATTAAGTAATTTAATATATGTAAAACATTTAGAAATTTCATAAGTACTCATAGCATTTATGATCCTTAAATTTTAATTAGTGATATGATGGAATCTATTATGACAAACAATTCAAACGTTACCTAAATTGTAGTTTTTAAGTAGGTTTTACAATGAGAAGTTTCCAGGATTATAATAGAAATTAGAATAATAGCGTTCTGAAATAAGAGTAAGCTAATCAATCAAATTCACTATGGATAGTAAAGAATATGGAGTTCCTGAAATCACAGAAATATCAAAGGAGTGCCTGGAATTAGTAAGGTAAAGCAGGAATCAGTGTAATGGGGACAAAAGGTAGAAATTGAACAAATGACTTAAAACAAATTCAGATTATTTTCAATGATTATTGACCCAGACTACATATTTCTATTCATCATTGGGGGAGTGTTCAAAGAATGCACACACACCCACATGCACACACAACACACTTTTCAAAGCTCTATTGTTCACAAATTTTTATTTATTTTTCAGAAATTTTTGAGATATTTGTAAGAAAATGGATACACCTGGAAAATATAATGTCAAGTGAAATAAATCAGACACACAAGTTTAAACACTATATAGTATCATCTGAGTAAGGCAAAGTACAAAGAGCACAATAAAAGATGGATAGAAGGAGACCAGGGGATAGACAGATCTGGAAAATGTGCAGAGGTCCAAGAGAACGTGGGTGAGAGGAGAAGTGGAGTGAGAGTAGAAATAAGTAGAATAAAGATATGCCACGTATGAGCACATAATAAGCTCAATGATTACGAACATTATAGCCATAAACATGAGATGAGTTTAATAATATCAATAAGAACAAAATTGGAAATAAAGGCTGAAGAGGAAGAGGGAGAGAGGTGGGAGAAAAGGGGAAGGGGATTAAAAAAAGAACCAAGCTGTACTATGTAAGTGAACCCATTTTGCAAGATGGTTGTAAACTGCTAGTACTGCAAACATGTAATAATAAAAAAATGAAACCTGTGTCTCAGGGGTATCTGTGTGTGTGTGCCGTGTGAAAGACAGACACACATAATCCGTATCAATGATTATTTTAGAATTCAAACTTATTGGATTAGATCGAACTCGGATCCTTGCGCTTGCGAGGCAGGCAGCGCGGCGGAACCACTGAGCTAAATCCCCGGCCCGGAGCAATTTAATTTTAATGAGAGAGAGGACATGTTGAAAAGTGGATCAAGAAAGAAGCAAAATGAGAGAAGTCTGAAACTGTGTCATTTTAAATATCAGTGCTAGACTTTATTTTTAGGAAAGTTTCAGATTTACAGTCAAATAGGAATATACAAAAAGTTGTCATGAATCTCCTGACTTTAAACATGTTTTGCCTCCCTCATTGTCAACATTCCCCACCAGAGTAGTACATCACTTACAACTGATAAACTTGTATCAGTAGAGTACATTGTTTACATTAAGATTGGTGTACACACAGAATATTTGGACACATTTATGTTGGCATATATCCACCATTATAATATCATCCAATATGGTCTCAACTGCCCTAAATTTCTCTGTGTTCCAGTAATCATACTTCTTTCACCTCTAACCTTGGTAATCATTGATATTTTTTTTTTACTGTCTCCATGAGATTGCTTGTTACATAATAAATATGGTTGGAAATATAGAGAATATAGAGTTTTCAGATTGGCTTAATTCATTTAGGAATATGATTTTAAATTTTATCTATTCCTTTTAATGGCTTTAAAGAATCTTATTTATTGCTTTGTTATATTCAGTTACCTAAATGTACACTACCTAATTTATTAGTTCACCAGCTGAAAGAAATTTTGGTTGCTACCAATTTGGGGCACATATGAATAAAGCTGACCTAAATAACCAGTTTATTGATTCTTTTATGTTATCTTCTATGAGTTTCATAGTTTTTTGCTTTGTATTTAAAATATGAGATCTATTTTGAGTTAATTTTTGTGAGAACATATGATCTGACTCTAAATATATCTTTCTTTTTTTTTCCACAATATCAATTACCAAAAAAGCTTATTTTTTTTATGTATTGTATTCTTCTTCCCCCTTTGTTAAAGATTAGTTCACTATATTTTATCCTGTATATATTGTTCTGCTGATCCATTTCTCTATTTATTGGGCACTACTACATTGTCTTTACTAATGTAATTTTATAGTAATTCTTGGAGTCAGATTGAAGTCAATCATCCCCCCCTTTTATTCAATATTGTCCTGGCTATTCTGGGTCATTTATAACTCTATAAAAGTTTTGGAATGAGTTTATTGAAATCCATAAATAACTTCCATGGATTTTCATTAAAATTTCCTTGCATCTAAAGATCAACTTGGGTAGAATTCATATCTTGAAATACTGTATCTTTGTGCTTATGAAGATGAAATATCTCTTCCTTTGATTTTAAAAAAAGTTTCATCAGTTTTGTAGTTTTCCTAATATACATCTTATACATATTGTTAGTTTTTTTGTAACCTAAAAATTCATTTTGGGTAGTTTTACTACAAATTGTGCTGTGTTTAAATTCCAAGTTCCATTTTTCTTTGCTAGTTTATATATTTATAAAATTAGCTTTCAATCTTGTACCTTTGTTATAATACTTATAAGTCTCAAAGCTCTTTTGTTGTTTTGATTCTTTCAAATTTTCTCAATAGACAATGTTTTATTTTTTCCATAAGTCTACCTGTTGTCTTTTATTTTTTTTTTACCTTATTGTATTAGCTAATACTTCCAGTATGACATTGAAAATGAGTAGGGGGAAAGCTCATCTCTGCCTTGTTCCTATTCTAAGTAGGAAACATTTTAGTCTCTCAGTATTAAATTTGATGCTGTCTATAGATGTTTTTATTTTTTATAATTTTTGATAGATGTTTTTATTAACCTGAAGAAGTGTCATTCTAGAGATTAGTGCTTCTTATTTATCTAATATGTGACTATATTTTCAAGCTACTTTGTAGCATAAACTCTCTATAAAAATTATGGTGAACCCCAACCACAAATATTTGCTCCGACCCCTATTTGTGACAGATCTGCCAGGCCTCTCTTCCAAAGCCCTATAAAGCTTCTTATCTTTTCTTTGTTCAGGACTGGTGGCATCTTGCTTGTGTTCAGTACACCTGCACCCAGGTAAATAAAGTCTGTGCTTTGCTTCTTTCTACTTTTCTGCTCAGGTGGTCTTATTCCTCTCTGCTGTTTGTCACATTAGTTTCCTTAATTCCATATCCAACCTTAATTCTCCTTTGTTATGTGAACTAACATATTTACAGGTCCTGGGATTTAAGTTGGAGGTTATTATGCCTTATATCTAGACATCCCCCAAAGCCTCTGCAGTCATAGTTGGGGAACTATGATGGAGGAGCTAGCATGTGTGATGCTGTGTGTAAGGATGTAATGCTGGGATTGATTCATAGGGTGATGCTAGGATTAAGAGTGTGAGTGCTACCCCCTTAGAGTGGGTAGCCTGGATAAAATATAGGGAACAGAAAGGGCTGCTGTGTTTGTTGCTTGTTGCTTGCTGCCTTCTGCCTGCCATGAACTATTTCTCTTTTGCCATGACATCCTGCCTTAGAGCCAGCCAATTATGAACTGAAACCTTTACAAACTGTTAGCTAAATAAACCTTTCCTTTAACTTTGAAAAAAAAACCTATGATGATAAAAGGCATTTTATTGTGCTTCTGTAGGAGAAGGAAATATTAGGGTAGTAGGTCACACATATAGCATTAACAATAATGCTTAAATAGGAGAAATATATGTTTCCTTATGAAGTAATGACACTTGAGTGATCTAGGGGAGGTTCAAGAAGGCTTTTCTGAGAATTAGATTCTGCATGAACTTTGAACTTTGATCCTTATATGAAGAGCAAAAAATTAAGTATATCATTTAAACACAAGATTACAAGGAAGAACCTAGAAGGAAAAAACATTAGATGCAGGAATCTATTTAAGAATATCAAAGTCAACAAATTATAGACCAAGAAAGTTGATGGTGCAGTTACAGTGAAGGCTTGAAAACCAGAAAAACCAAAGATTGAAGTTTCAGTCTGGTAGAGTCAAATACCAAGAAGAGCTAATGATTCAGTAGGAGTCCAAAGAAAAGTTTGATGCCCTAGTTTAAAACAGTCAGGCAACAGGAAATCCCTCATACTATGCCATTTTGTTTTACTCGGGTGTCTTAGCTGCATTCTTCATTGCTTTGACAAAATACCTGACACTCATAAGTTAAAGGAAGAAAGGTTTATTTTAGCTCACAGTTTGTGGAGATCTCAGGTCATAGTCAGCTGGCTCCAAGACAAGGAAGTGTGCCAGAAGGGAATGGCAGAGGAGAAACCATCCATGCAAGGCAGGTATGAAGGAAAAGGCAGTGATCCTTTCTTTCCCTTTTCATTCTACTAAGGCTATAACCCTGTTGGTTGGTGCCACCCATACCCAGGGTAGGTCTTCCCATCATCTACACCCAGAATCATGCTAAACCAATCAATGGACTAATCCAGTTATCATCACACACCCTTAACCCAGGATCACACAGTCATGATACAGCCACCTCCCCAAAACCCCACCTATGAGTGCATGAGGCTTTCCAGGGACACCTAGATACAAGCTGTAACAGCAACTCTACAATAATTTAGATGAGGTGCACCCACATTAGGGAGTGTGATGAACTTTACTCAATCTATCAATTCAAACGTTGACCTAATACATAGACCCTCTCACAAATACATTCAGAATTATGATTAGCCAAATGTCTGGGCACCCCATGGCCCAGGTGTGTTGACAGATAGTGTTAACCATCATACAGATTTATTTTATTCTATTAATTAATACAAAGTCAGCCTCTTTTCCCCCTCTTCTTTCCTCCTATTATTATAAAAATGTTGGTTAAAAATTAAGAGAAAGTTTTTCTTGTCATTTCTCAAATCAAATATAATTGTTATCCTTTTTACTACATTAAAATTATACCCTGTACAGAAAGTGTCAGAAGACACAAGCCAAGAATTTACTTGGTTGGAGAGAGAAATGTGAGAAAATTATCATTTAATTCTATTGCCTTTGAGAGGTAAAATATTATCTGACCAATAAATAATACTTATTACTTAGAAAAGAAACAAAACATCAACATTGTATATATTGTATACACATATACATTGTCTGAAATATCAAGGAATGTGATATTTTGTGTTGACCATAACCTTAAAATTATCATCTTGGAACTCAGTGGGAAGCAGTGAAAATATTTATTTGTTAATCTACCTGAAAGTTAAATAACATCTCTTTTTTTTATTTGTGAAGTGATTGTATCTTCAATTAAACAGAGTAGCAAATATGACATTAAAATTTAATTATTATTAAGAAACATGTTTCAACTTACTAAGTTCTGTATCTCAGTTGCAGTGCTAATATTTGGAAAAACTCTGTCTCTTGCAGGGTAAGTGATATCATTTAGACAGATATAGTTATGATTCTTTTAAGGAGAGTTGTACTTAAAATAGCTAATTATACTATTTTCAGGTTAGTTATAAGAGTTATATTTATTATCTGTCAGTTTCTATGAGAATCACCACTCACACAGTACACTCTGGTTATGATGAGACAGAATTATTGGAAACTACTTTTCAAATCACAAATGCCTGGGCATTTGACTCCCATAAGTGATATAACAGCACAAATGCAGAAACAATCCATGGCATATAAACGTAAGCACACTAATCATTGACAAAGGCTGAAAACAGGGGATGCTCCAGTGGAAGTATAAAAAGAATATGCAATGAAGAAATTAATGAACTGGCAAGATGCATAACTGTCCTAAAATGCATAAGCTAATAAGCTGATTTAATTTTTATCCTTTTTTATAAAACTTATAATTTTATTATTAATAGAATGTGCCTTAGAGAAATGTTTATTCATTTAATAGTACATAGAAAATTTATTTTTGTCTTCTATGAGAGTAAAGTGTCCATATTTTTACTCTTTTTATTTGTATCTATATTAAATTTGCATATTAAATAGCCTAAATATCCTTAGTGCACAGTAGATGTTATAGTTAACTTCTTGATGTGAGATTGACATTTAAAGATCTTTTTATATGCAACCAAATTTTAAGAAAATTTTAAAATGTTGATTTATTTTTCCGAATCAATGATTTATGTACGATACACTCTTAAATGCAGAAATCAGGAAATTCTAGACTTAAGCTAAGATCATGATGATGCATTCAAAAATCTTCAAACTATAACTGAATTTTCAATTCAGAAAATATGTTTCAACTGAAGGAGCTAAAAGTGAATTCATCTAACAACAGTCTATCCCATCAAATATGGTCCTTTATGGAAGCACTTAGAGGTATAACAGTAATTGATGCTTTCCAAACAACTGTGTGCATGAAATAAATAGGAAACATGAACTGTAATTTTAGGAAGTGTGAAATTTTTCATGAAAACTAAGCTTGTTTTTACAACAACACATCCTCACAGTAAATACTCTACTTCTCATAACAGTTTTAATCAATCATGAGCCCTTATAACCTAATCACATCTCAAAGGCCTCACCTCACAGTACAATCACTGTGGCAACTAAAGCCAGTATTTAATTTGGAGAAGATATTCAAGCATTATAACTATCAAAAAGTATGTGCTTGCTAAATAAGAACTATTAATATCTCAATACATGCTAAAGTATATTTGATAACATTTCAAATTGATCCCCAATTTAGGGGTCATGGAGTTAGTGGAAGCTGCAGAAAAGTCAGTTAGAAAACAAAGCTCTGTGTAAAACAATATGATGCTTAGATAAAGAATAACATATACTGAACAGCAAAGAGGAAAGTCAGAAATAAAGCAACACATTGGTCTACATGTTCCTCTTCTAGGAGTTATTGCATCATTTAAACACATTGAAAAAGAACTCCATATTCAAAATATTAGACCAGAATGCTGTTTTGGAACATTTCCTCTGACCAATCACCTCATTTTTCCATGGCATCATTCAATTAATGAAGTTCCTGTTAATGATAAAGGGAAATTGCAGGCTTCATGGGTAGAACAACCTATCATCAAGGCACCCTTGTGTCTCAAGCATTCTTGTATTTGTCAAGGCCATTGTCTATCTAAACAGTTATTTAATTTCATTAAAATGCTGATATGAAACAACATTACTATTTTCAATGTGAGTTAAATTGATTTCTTTCAATTTCACCTTCTTTCAAATTGTTTGAAAGGGAAGCAAAGCAAACCAAAATACTGTTTCTTCTGCTTTCAAATAAGACTATGCCTGGTGTTTGTGAATAGTACTCAGAAAAATGCATCACTAACTTTTCCAGATGCAACAGCTTTAAACTAAAACTGAGCACATTGTATACGATGCCAAACATTTCATATCCTTTTATATTTATGTGTGAAGTTTGTGAGTATGTTGGTGAAGGAAAAGCAAAAGGGCTGAGTTGAATAGGTAGTCACCTTTCATTCGGACTGCCTTTGCTTCCAAAGATGACAGTGAGCTCATAACCTTGAGCACTACTGAAAATTCACAAATTAGCACCAAGTTCAGAAAATGGTGAATCTTGAAAGGTACTTGAGAAATAATATTTAATTAGGCAATATCATCTTGGGGAAGATAATCCAGGAATCTTATTTTTCCCTTGCTATAAATAAGAAACAAAAATGAGAGATGAGAGATAGAGATAGAGAGAGAGAATACTTGTTTTTTAAATAAAATTTTAAATGGCAGGTATGTGATACCTGTCAAATAACAGGTATAGCTATTATGACAATTAAAATTTGTATGTTTGTATTAGAGATATTATTTCCAAGTCAGTATCTATTGTCTGCTTTTTAAACAAAAACTAAGAACTCCAGGGTAAATCTCAAGTGAGAAATGCAAGAATGAGATAAATCTTATTTTATGAGGCAAAAAAACTAAAATAGGATAAGTGGTCATTCAGTCTTGGGCTTTATTATGCCACTATATGATCTCTGTGATTTGCTGAACGATTGCTAAGTTTTACTTTATAAAAATTACAGAACTATTTTGAGAAGTGGATGAAGTACTTAATCCATTATATTTGCAAGTAGTATTTATGAGTAGATGCCTTACTCATATTAAGCAATTCTTTAACTCTTCCAGTGATTCTTATTTCACTGTCACAATCTCTACTTGAAATCTTCACCTTGAAAAAGGTCTAGGTTTGGGATCAGAAAACTTACTTTCAGAACACACTGGATAAATACATAGGAAATAGGGAAAAGTTCAAATAATTCCCCAAATGATCTATTACATTATTTCAAAAATATTTTAATGTATATGCAAATTGCTTTCATGTATACTACTAGTTTTTCTTAGTTCATTGAAGAGAAAGTTTTTTGATTTTATCTCTTTCCTTTTTTGTAAGAGAGTCTTTCTGTCTATGACTACTACTCTCAGTAACATTTTTGACATTCTTTTAGGATTATGATACACAGTGTATGAACTGCTATTATCCTCTGTTATGAAACTTTTATTTTTTATAGTGTTTTTTAATATTTTTTCATTAGTATCTACTTGTATTACTTTAAGATAAAAATAAAATAAGCTGAACATTCCTATATTCTTATCACTAGGGAGAGGTGAGGTGGGGAACACACTGGAAGGCATTTTTTAAAAAATTTAAATCTTAATGACAGAGAAGGCCATATTTTTCAACAGTTATTATTTAAAACTGCTTTTCTACTTTTGCTTTTAGTATTAATTCATTTTAGTGTCTATTTAAATTTTCTATGGCTCAACTGTCTCAAATATACATAGAATATATATATATATATATATATACTTTAAAAATATATGTTTTTATGAGTATATATTTGTGATACAATCAACTTGGGGAATTGGTACATATATACATTGCATTATATCTTAATCATTTTTACTATTCCTTCCATACTTTTCTGTCCTCCATTCCATGTTCCCTTCTCTTTCCACAAAGTCTTGGAGAATGTATTAATTGTCAAAATATGTAAATCATAATTTCAAGTTTAAGAGAGACTTATTGATGTTTATACAAATAATCTTGCATTTAGATGCTGTTAGGCATTAAGATGATTTTAAATAAAAGCCATATTTTTACAGCATTGACAATAAAAAATCAATTATACTATAGTATGAAATTATTAAAGTGAAATGTTCCATACCTAGCAGTTGAGAAGGTAAGCATCCATGTTCTTAGAATTCAAGAAGCAAAGATTATTTATGCCGATTGATATAGTACATTCACCAAAGATTTAACTAAGCCAGTATTTGCAAGAAAAAAGTGAGCAAAATTTTTCTATTCCAATTTTTTTTAGAACCTATAATTTTTTCAAAAAGTTTGTAGTGATTATAATTTCAAATCATTAACTGAAATACAATTATGGGAATAAGAAAAAAATGTAAGTTAATAATATCAGCTTTGGAATAATTTCTTGAAATGTTAATCCTGCAATTACTGACATGATGTATCTTTTTAAACATAACTTTCTTTTACTTCAAAAATGAAAAATACTGGTTTGTCTAAATAACTGTTGGATTATATGACATAATGCATACAGAACATCTAGCATATTAATAAATTACTGAAATAATTGTCTCTACCTTATTTACATTTATTTATTACTATTTCAATTATTTTTATTAGTTGAGTATTGTGTTACCCGGTGCTAAAACTATCAGCAAGACAAATGTCCAAATTGAATGTTACTTTATTTATTTTTTAAAAATTAATTTTATTGGTACATTTTAGGTATACAATATAATGAAATTCATCATTGGAAATTTGTACTTTTACATAATCTATCTTGGTTCTTTTTTTCCCTATTCCCCTGCCCTCTCTTCAACCCCTCCAACCCTCCCTATTTACAAATTATTTGTTTCCATTTTTTCATTTTCTCATATTAATTTAATTCCCTTCTTTCCTTTCCCCAATCCCTCCCACTACCTTTCCACTTTGGACCTTTTCTTCCTATTTCACAATATCTATTATGCCTTTTGATCCTTATTTACACTTTCAGTTATATTGTATTTTTCTAGGATTTATCTATATTCTACAAGCTTCTAAGATTTAGTTTCTATTTTCCATATTCTCTTCATTTCTGTGATATATTACCTTTTATTTTGTATGATTCCATACAAGGGGTGATCAAGATATATGTGTTGAAATTTAAATATATATATATATATTTATATATCAGTAAAATCAGTAAAGACACATTGCAATTAACCACCCTTCCAATACCCTCTCTTTTAACACACTTGTCCTGTCATTTTCTGAAGAAATTCTGGAAGGCCTCTTTCAGGAATGTCTCTATGACACGTGATAAAAAAAAAATATGGTGAATGTTGAAGCTTAGTGCCATCCAACCGGAAAACTGGCTCATAAAAATATTACTACAGTTCTCATCCACTTTATTCACTGAATATCACATCATGCAACTTCCAGCTATTCCACAAAATCAAAATGACCATAAAACTGTACTGAATCAATTCAGGAATTTGAGACATCCATGACAGTACAATTATAGACATTCATGAAGAGGACTTCCAGAACTGATTCAGGAAGTGGCAAGAAAGATAGGATAGGTGAATTCAAAGCAAGGACCAGTCTTTTAAGGGAAATTAATGGAAATATGTCTTTTATTGTAATTTTTAAAAATTTAGACATTCCCCATATTTTCAATCACTCCACATATGTTGTCTCTCTTTGTCCTGAATGTAATAAGATTCTTGAGGTCTACATTACTGCCTGAGATCTTCACCCAGGCTGAACCCTACTCTGTACATACCATAGGCACAAAGACATTTAAAAAGAAAAGGAGAGGGGACAAAGAGGAAAGCATAGTAAAAGAGGTCAAGGAAACAAAAGGATAAAACAAATAGGCATAAAATAAAGAGAAATGAGGAGAAAGTTCTCTGCTGCAGAAATAGAAAGCTTCTTGTTTCTCTTTTTTTCTTTTTTTTTCTATTTTAAAGGTTAACCCACACGTTTCAAACAATTGATCTTTTTAGATAAGCTCTGGTTATAAAGTAAAAGTGTTCTATTGGATTATAGTGGTTTAAATCATTACCCTTCAATAATATGCACTAAGGCAAGAAATATACATAATTCATTAAATGTACATTTTATCATTTTTTGACTCATATTGACGTTTTTTATTAATAGCATGATTTGCCTTGTACAACAGTATGGTGTTATTGTTTATTCAAGGGCAATGTTTCATTCTTCTTTGCTAATTGCACCTTGATATTTTAAATGTGTCAATAATTTTCTCCATGCCTCAGGAAAACATTAGTCTCAACCTCGCTATTAAAAGCAAATCTGAATTAATCTAACACAGTAATGATAATTCTAATCTTCCTTTTTGACGATTAGATTGGGTAGCTAATGCAAAACAATACTGAGCGAGACATTGGAGAGATTTTCTAGATCTTAAAAGAAATATGTTAAGTATTAATGCAAAGAGACAAAAATAAAGACTCTTGCTCTCCCAGCCCAGAGGAAGGGGCTTCAGGGCCTCTGTTCCACCATTCTCAACCCAGAGGTAGTGGCTTCCTGGTCACCATTCCACCACTCCCAGCCCAATGGTAGTGACTTCCAGACTGCCTATCCACCGCTCCCAGCACAGAGGAAGGGGCTTCAGAGCCACCATTGCTCCACTCCCAGTCCAGAGGAGGTGAGCCCTGCAGGTGCCAATAGAATCCCCGCACCCGATGAAATGAGAAGATACATAAACAAGTCTCAAAACCAGACTTCCAGATCACCTAAAGCAACCCCAAAGGGAAATAAGATGAAACACTCTTGATACTCAACTACCTGGACTCCCTGAACTGGTAACAAAAGAGAATCTGGAAAAAATGAAATCAGAGGGCTGGGGATTTAGCCCAGTGGTTTCGTCACCTGCTGTGCAACCACAAGGACCTGAGTTTGATCCCAGGTAACAGAAAAAAATGAAATCAGAAATAATTTCTCAGATAACAGCAGAGATTGTGCTTATACTGCAAGACATGATTAATAAATCTAGAGAAGAGTGGAGGAACATGATGGAGTCTCAACATAGGAAAAAAATAGAATCCATAAAACAGATACAAATAGATTTCCAGGAGATGAAAAACTCCACTGAAAGTCTACACAGTAGAATGAGCCAATGTGAGAACAGAATTTCAGATATAGAAGATAAGATTGCAATTAGTGACCAGGAAAAGAAAAATTACTTCAAAATTGTAAGGGACCATGAGAAATCAATCCAGCAGCTGCTAGACAATGCAAAGAAGAATAACATAAGACTGATTGGAGTAAATGAAACAGGACAGAGTGCAGATGACATAACAAAAGTCTTCACAGAAGTAAAGGCAGAAAACTTCCCAAGCAGGGGGAAAGAACTTGACATACAGATAAGTGAGGCATATAGGACTCCAAATAGCCTTGACTAAAAAAATATACACATGGGCATATAATTTTAAGTTTCCAGAAACCTAACAGAAGAACAAAGTTCTACAAGCAGTTAGAGAAAAGAAACAAGTCACATACAAAGGAAAACCCATCACAATCACAGTAGACTTCTCAGTGCAAACCCTCAAGGCAAGAAGAGCTTGGAGTGATGTATTCGAAACCCTAAAGGAAAACAGCCTCCAACCCAGATTGATGTACCCTGCAAAACTATATTTCAAAATTGATGGAGAAATAAGATACTTTCATGACAAAGAGCACCTTAGGAACTTCATGAATACCAAACCACCACTCCAAAATATTTCTGACAATATCCTAGGAACAAACAATGAGGATCACAATCCCAGGAAGCACAACAGAATGAACCCATCAGGCACAACAAGATATTAAATGTAGAAGGAGAGAATCCAACAAAAAGAAAAATTTAGGACAATGACAACACAATGTGTATCAGTTATAACCATCAACGTTAATGGTCTCAATTCCCCAATCCAAAGAAATAGACTGGCAGAATGGGTCAAGAAGCAAGATCCAACAATATCCTGCATACAAGAAATGCACTTAATTCAGAAGTAAACTCATAGACTGAAAGTTAACGGGTGGCAAACAATACTCCATGTGATGGGAACCCCTCAAAAAGCAGGACTAGCTATCCTCTTTGCAGATCAAGTAGATTTCAAACCAATGCTGATTAAGAGAGACAAAGAAGGACACTACATCCTTGTAAAGGGAACAATCCAACAGGAAAAGATGACAATCATAAATATCTATGCACCAAACACTAGTGAGGCCAACAATATAAAACAAATACTAATGGGCATGAAAAGCCATATATTCACAAATACAATTGTAGTGGGGGACCTCAATACCCCACTGTCACAAATAGATAGATCAACTAGACAAAAAATAAGTAACAAAATATTAGAGCTCAATCAAACTCTTGAACAAATGAACTTAACAGATCTTTACAGAATGTTCCACCCCTCAAAATCAGAATACACATTCTTTTCAGCTGCACATGGTTCATTCTCCAACATAGAAAACATATCTCTCTCATAGAACATGTTTAAGCAAATGCAAAGGAATTGAAGTTATCCCCTGTATATTACCAGACCACAGTGCGATGAAATTGGAGATCCATACCAAAAGAAACTGCAATAGTTTCATAAACACATGGAAATTGAACAACATACATCTGAATAACCAATGGGTCACAGAGGAAATTAAAGAAGTCAGACAGTTCCTTCAATTAAATGATAAGGACAATACAACATAATGGAACATAAGAGACCCAATGAAAGCAGTCTTATGAGGGAAATTCATAGCAGTGAATGCACATATTAGGAAAACAGAGCGAGCAAATTAAACAACCTAATACTGAACTTCAAGCTTCTAGAAAAAGAAGAGCAGGACAAATCCAAAGCTCATATAAGGGAGGAAATTATAAAGATCAGAGCAGAAATCAATTCAATGGAGACTAAGAGAACAATACAAAAAAATTAATGAAGGCAAGAGTTAGTTCTTTGAAAGAATAAAAGAAATTGACAAACTCTTAGACAAACATCAGAAAAAGGAAAGAAAAGGACCAAATGCAAGCAATTAGGAATGAAAAGGGTGAAATTACAAGAGACCCAGCAGAAATCCAGAGGATCATCAATACTTACTTCCAGAACCTATACTCCAATAAGATGGAAAACACAGAAGAAATAGATAGATCCCTATATAAATATGAATTACCAAAGTTGAATGAAGGCTGCCTAAAAATTTAAAGCAACTCAATATCAAGCAATGAAATTGAAAATGTAATTAAAATCTTACCAACTAAGAAAAGCCCAGGTGCTGATGGCTTCACTGGTGAATTCTACAAGACATATAGAGAGGGACTACTGCCACAACTGTTTAAACTCTTCAATGAAATAGAAAGGGAAGCAATACACCCAAATTCATTCCTGGAAGCAAGCATCACCTTGATGCCCAAAGCAGAGAAAGACCCAAATGAAAAAGAGAACTATAGGCCAATCTCACTAATGAACATAGATGCAAAAATCCTTAATAAGATACTGGCAAATAGAATGCAGAAGATCATTAAGAAGATCATATACCCTGATCAAGTGGGATTCATCCCAGGGATGCAGAGATGGTTCAATATATGCAGATCAATCAATGTAATACACTATATCAATAGACCCAAGGACAGAAACCATATGATAATCTCCATAGATGCAGAAAAAGCATTTGACAAAATGCAACATGCATTTATGATAAAAACCCTACAAAAAATTGGAATAGATGGTCTCTACCTCAAATTGGTAAAAGCCATCTATGAAAAAACAACAGCCAATATCATACTATATGGCCAAAAATTGAAATCCTTCACACTAAATCAGGAACAAGACAAGGTTGTCCACTATCACCACTCTGTTCAATATAGTTTTGGAAACATTAGCCATGATAATTAGACAAGAGAAGGAAATAAAAGGAGTAAAGATAGGAAATGAAGAAGTCAAATTGTCATTATTTGCAGATGACATGATACTCTATATAGAAGACCCCAAGAACTCCACCAAAAGTCTTCTAGACTTAATAACCAAATTCAGTCAAGTAGCTGGATACAAGGTCAACATGCAAAAATCAATAGCTTTCCTCTACACAAATGACAGACTCACTGAGAGAAAAATAGAGCAAATAATTCCTTTCACAATAGCATTCAATAAACTGAAATACCTAGGAATCAACCTAACAAAACAAATCAAAGATATCTTCTCTGAAAACTATAGCATTCTGAAAAAAGAGATTGAAGAGGATATCAGAAAATGGAAAGATATCCCTTGCTCCTGTGTAGGAAGGATCAGTACAGTGAAAATGGCTATACTTCCAAAACTGCTATATAGATTTAATGCAATCCCATTTGAAATTCCAGCAGCATACTTCATGGACCTTGAGAAAACAATCCAAAAATTCATTTGAAAGAAGAAGAGACCCATAATACCAAAAGCAATTCTAGGTAACAGAGACATGGCAGGGGGTTTCACAATCCCCAACTTGAAACAATACTACAAAGCTACTGTGATAAAAACAGCTTGGTACTAGCAAAGAAACAGACCTGAGGACCAGTGGAACAGATTAGAAGATGCAGAAACAACTCCATATACACTCAGCCATCTCATCTTTGATAAAGGAACCAAACACCCTCACTGGAGGAAAGATAGCCTCTTTAATAAATGGTGCTGGAAAAATTGGGTTTCAACTTGCCAAAGACTAATATTAGACCTTTATCTCTTTCCATGCACTAAACTAAAATCAAAATGGATCAAAGATCTAAATAGTAAAATACAAAGGCTGAACCAGCTGGAACAGAAGTTAGGTAGACCTCTTGAAGACATTGATGTAGGAAATGATTTTATGAACAAAATCTCACTTCCCCATGAACTAGCACAAACCATCAACAAGTGGGATCTCTGCTTATTAAAAACTTCTGCACAGCAAGAGAAACCACCAGCAGCGGGATGAGACCACCCACAATGTGGGAAATAATCTTTACCTGCTGTTCTTCAGACAAAGGCCTATTATCTCGAATCTATAAAGAACTTAAAAAGATCATACCTCCCAAATTCAAAGACCCAATTCAAAAATGGACATCTGAAATGAACAGACATTTCTCAGACAAAGAAGTAGAAAGAGCAAATAAACATATGAAAAAATGTTCAACATCACTGGTCATTTGAGAGATGCAAATGTAAACAACTCTGAGATTCCACCTCACTCCAGAAAGAATGGCTGCTATTATGAAATCAACCAATAACAAATGCTGGCGGGGCTGTGGAGAAAGAGGAACCCTCCTCCACTGCTGGTGGGAGTGTAGACTGGTGCAACCACTGTGGAAATCAGTATGGAGAAACCTCAAAGAACTAGGACTGAAAGTGCCATTTGACCCAGCTATTCCCCTGCTGGATATCTTCACCAAAAAATAAAAAGAATCATACCACCGTGATATATGTGCACCCATGTTCAGAGCAGCACAATTTGTAATAGCTAAAACTTGGAAAGAGCCCAAATGCCCATCAACTGGAGACTGGATAAAGAAATTGTGTTTTTTTAAAAAAATAACGTGAAGTACTACTCAGCAATAAAAAATGAGAAATTAGAGGCATTTATAACTAAATGGATGCACATTGAGGTGATACTCTTAAGTGAAATAAATAGGACACACATGTCTAAATACCGAACAGTTTCTCTAGTGTGAGAAACTGGAAGTGTAAGGAAGGACTAAAAGGTATAATAGATAATGTGAAATAGGAAGAAACGGGGCAAAGGGGAGGAGGAAGTGGGAAAGGGAAGGGGAACGGAAATAAGGGAATGGAATTAATATGAGAAAATGGAAAAATGGAAACAAAGTCTTTGCAAATAGGGAGGGATGGAGGGATTGAAGGGAAGGTAGGGGAATGGGGAAAAATAAGAACCAAGAGTGATTATGTAAAGGTGCAAATTTCCAATGATGAATGTCATTATAATGTATACCTAAAATGAACCAATGAGCAAAATGAATAATTAATAATGTGAAATAGGAAGAAAAGGTCCAAAGGGGTAGGGGTAGTGGGAGGGGTAGTGGAAAGGAAAAAAGGGCAAGGAAAAATCATGAGAAACGGAAAAAATGGAAACAAAGTGTTTGTAAATAGGGTAGGGTGGAGGGGTGAAGAGAGTGCAGGGAATGAGGAAAAAATAAGAACCAAGATACATCATGTAGAGGTACATGTTCCCAATGAGAAATGTAAATGTATTGTATACCTAAAATGTACCAATAAAAGAATTTAAACAAAAACATAAAGACTCTTTCATGTTTATATTTTTGTCTCTTAACTACAATCCACATGGTTGGGTTGTGTAGAGCCACTGCAGCAATTGTGAGGCCAGCAGTAGAACTAAGAAACCTGCTGAACTTGAGAGTATAAAAACATGGAATATTCATGGTATCCTAGAGACATTATTATGACATAAATTCACCAGCAGGACTGTTATTATATAAAGTAATACACATCTTTACCACTCAATTATTTTGGTTTTGGTTTTCAGTTACTTGCAGACAAAACTATCTCACAGAGTAGATCATCTCTTTGGAGAAAAATTTAAAAACTGCTTATAGATACTAATTTACAAAATTTTATAAAAGAAATTGTCACTGAAAATATTTGTAAACCAGAATATCATATCCTAAGTGAATTTGTTTTCATTTTCTTGTGCTTCATTTTCCATCTTAGTCTTTTTTATTTTCTTTTGTGCTTGTTTAAACCATCTAGAACTTTCTGAATATGAATCTTTTACAAACTGAGCAATGTTTAACAGCAGGAAAGGAAAGCATTTTGTTCACTATTTAATACAAATTTCATAACAGGCAATTTCTGTGAGTAATTAGCTTTATGAAATGATATTTGATTCTTTTAAAATTTGCATTAAAGCTATATTTTTTTGTAACTGCTACGTAAAAGTATAAACACATTAAATATAATTTGAAAGCTATTTTCAAAAAAATGCATTAAATCATAAATAAACAAACTCTTTAATATCATTCTACTCTCCAAGGATAAAGCATTAGCAGAGAGTTGCTGTAAAAAAGTATGAAGAAATGCAATTATATTTTAATTTATGCTTAGGATACCAAAATAGTACATAGGTATGAATACATATGAAAGCACCTGGTCCACAAATATCATGTAATTTTCCAAACTAGGAAAGAAAATTAGTAAAGGGAATGTTCTTGTCGAGAACCTTATCTGATCCAAATGTGATAGATTTTCAAATCTGTGTTTGAAAAGATATGCAAGATCACTCACTCTCTGCTGTCAAAATAAATTCATTCCTGATCTGCTAGTAAATGACATTCAGTGATTAGGATTAAATTGAATTGTTTACTTAAATATACACTTTTAATGAAATAAGTCATTTTTATTAATGTTGAATTAAAAGAGCAAATAAGACATTACAATCCAGTTTTAAAATTTCACACGTTTGAAACTGAATGACCCCAACTTACTTTATTGGCTCTAAATACAAAAGTAAAGGCAGACTAATGCTAAATTTAAATGGTACTTATAAGTATTGAAAAATAAGTCTTGTGAGATTTTACCACAATTAAATTTTAATTTTCAAAAATTATGCTGGAAATAGTATTTAGAAGCAAAATATAAATGTCACTTTATAAGGTCCTCTAAAATGAATTCATTATATTTTATAGTGAGTATTCTATGAAGTTTTAAAGTTACTTTATTAACCTTAACTGACTTATTTTAAAGTTCTTTAGTTTCAAAATTAAAACATACTTAAAACAATTGTATGTGGTGAAAGTCAAACTATAAATAGACAAACCTTGATTTACAGTATGGGCCCAACAGCTGAGGATAACAAAATAAAGGTATGCACATCACAGAAGTGTCTGTCAGGTATCATAAACTAATGGACGTTTTTCATTACAAAAATATATTCTTTTTGCTTCGTGTCCGGTCATCGTAATATAAGGATGTCATATCAAAAGCAATGTCATCTTACAGCTATGATAGAAACAATATACTAAAAAAAAACACAGAAGTAATAATGGAAAAATCCTGGATTCTTTATGTCAAAATTAAGTTTTCATACCAAACTTTACTAGGTACCTTTGAACTCCTTATTTTCAAAAATATTCTTTAAAATTTCTTTATTTTTATAAAAAGTTCTTAAAACTGAATACATATCAATGAAAGAATAAAAATTCTCAATTCCTTAATTTCTCTTATTTATAAGAAAAAAACAGCATTATAGACAACTGTTGGACTGGTCATATTATCATTTCTGGAACACAATAGCCTACACTCACAATTTAAAGGAGGAGAGCCTTAATTTAGCTCACAGTTTCACTCCATAGTTTGCAGACTCCCAAGGCAGAAATGGCATGAGAGAGGTACCTCGCAGAGAAAAGCTATTTATCCCATGATGGCAGAAAGAAGACAGACAGGGAAGAGTCAGAACTACAAATGTATCATCCAAAGACATGTACTCAGTGACTCGGCTCCTCCAACCCGGCCTCATCACCTACCAGCATATCAGTTATGGACTTTTTGATGGACTAATCCACTCCCATGATCTAATCACCTTCTCAAAGCTCTACCTGAGGACAGTTTTCAGGGACATTTTGATATAATATATAATATTCATGGAAGTTATTTTATTTGGAAGTATTTACTTAGTGATTGTCATTAACTATACAGTGCTTGATAAGTAATATGACTTGCATTACATTGGAAACATTGGGGGTGAAAAAGAAAGAATAATCTTAGAACTTACCTAGGGCCAGAGCTGTGAAATGGGAAAAGATGATGAAGAATTAGGTTTGGTAGATGAAATCACTGATTGTATGTTGTGATGATGTAGTATATGATTGAAGTATAACAAATATGCAGTAAGTTTTATATTTACAGTTCAATTACAGGTAGACACTAAATTACACATATATATTTGGAATCCGTAAGTACCTACGTGTAAATTAAATGCAGATTAAGTCACCTAAGGAATTAATGTAGATAGAGAACAAAAATATACACAGACAAGGACCCAGGGGTGTTTCATGGAATGGTTCAGAGTTTAAAGTCTACTCTGAAACAATGACTGTTAAAGAATACAGAGTAGTAGTACTCAGTGAGAAATACCAGGAATGCTTCAAGGAGATCAATTGCATTAAACATTGCTGAACAGTGGCTTAAAATGAAGACAAAGCAACTTCCATATATTTGACCCTGAAAATGCTCTTTGTGACTTTAACAAGATTTCTAAAGGATATGTTTGAAATTGGATTAATTTAAAATGTCATTGGCAGAGGAGAAAATCCCAGCACTTTTTCGTGTGATTTTTTTTCAGTAAATGGAAAGAGAGAAACGAGACAGAAGACCAAGAGAAGTATACAACAGCACATGTTTAGTCACCTCTGGTAACAGCTGGAATATAGTTTAGAAGTAATAAAAAGTGCAAGGGCAAATATGGAAGATAACTGATAACAGAGAATAATTTAATTAAAGAATATGAAGCCAAATATGATTATGACTATTCTGTTAAAGACAGAATAATGAGAAAGGTCATATTTGATTGGCTCATTCTTTTTCTAAAATAAATTTTGAGCCAAGATCACCAGCTGTAAGTGAAAATTGAAGGAAGAGAAACTTAAAGATGCAAAACAGTTATCTGAGAGTAAAAGAAAATAAATTTAATGAAGATAAAATTGACATCTCTGGTGCAGCTGCCCATTTAAGATTTATTTTCTTGAATTTAAGATGAAATCAGTCAACTATATGGGTGCTTTTTCTTCAACAACTTTCAGGAGGTAAATGTTTGTTTTCAATTTGTTTTTCAACAAACAACTTTTGTGTAAGGATTGAAGTGAAAAAAAAGGAGTAAAAATCACTGAAACTCTCAGGTTAGAAATTCACAGGTTTTTTCTAAAGGAACTGATGTAATTGTAGTTCTTCAGATAAATGATCTGGAAAAGCTGAAGAAATAGAATTTTGAAATTGTAGAAAGCAAGGTTTTGAACATGGCAGAGTTATTGACATTAAAACTTCCAGTTTGTAACTATCAGAATAGTGGAAGAAAATTTGGAGGCAAGGTCAGGGAACTGAGAAAACTAGATATTAGAACAGTCATATACCTGGATGAAATGTTTTCAAGAATCACAGGGTCAAAGGTGAAGAGGCAAATAAGGGTCAGCCATTGATTAGTGATTGTGGAAAAAAGCAGCAGGAAACCTGAGGATAACAGGAAGACCAAGTAGGTGGCACTGTATCTTCAAGAATGCAAATCAATAGTTGTAAAGCTTTTGATGGAAGAAAGAAATACAACTTGGAGGAGGCAAACTACCTGTGTGTATTTTAGGAGGTACAACAGAGTGAATAATAATGATAGCTTAAAAAGCAGACTCCATTTAAGAAGACTTGAAGGAGGTGATCTGAGAATTTATTGTAAAGAAGACAAAAGTAATATTTTGCTGTTCATAAGTTGGAGTGTTAGAAGGTAAAATAAAATACTCTTATGATGTTTAAGAAAGACAGACAGAAGGACTGTGTCAAACAAGAAGTACAGTAACCATGGATTACCTGTGCTAACTGCCCTTCTTACTATGATTGAAGACAGATGTGAGGATGAATGAAGTAGGTTTTAAGATTCTCTTAGAGAAAAGCTGAAGCTACACACTATATGATGATTTCTTAATAGCATAATGCACCTGAATTTTTCTTAATGTCAGAGATTGACAGTAAAGTATTTGTGGAGCATTCAAGTACCAGTAATGTTGTCGTTTGGAGTCCTGGAAAACTTTGTAAAACATTTAAAATATAGCCCCTACCAATTTCTAAAAGAAAAATTAAAATAACAGTGACAAAAAAAACAATAAGTACAAATAAAATATTTTGAGAAATATTTAATATGCATACTAATGTATTAATATTTATGTAGCAATATCTTGAACCCTTGTTTGTTTTCCCATTTACACTTAAGAAATACACACAGAAGTTTGAGTATCTTAAAATTATCAAATGTTTTAAAATCATGACAATGTAGTAATTGGACATCATGTAACTTGAAAGCCATGCTGATACAATTTGTATGAGGTTTAAGAAATGTAAGACTCTTATAACATCTTAAAAGTTAACTATAACATCATTTTGTTATGATGTGAAGTTTCATTGTTAGATCATTACCCAAAATTTTATAAGATTTATTTTATTATCCAAATTTGGACATAGTCCAAGAAAAATTGCAGTCCTTGAATTCACAGTACTGACCTCATTTCTGTTTAATTTTACATTTAAGGCAGCACTGTAGAAACAATTAAATCAGAATTGACTGTACTGCATTAACACTAGAATTGCACAACACTATCGACTTATCTTTGGACTTATTCATTTTGAAAATTCAAAATATATATATAAGTATGTGGGTATTTGTACACACTTAAACTTCAAAGTAAGTAAATATGGTAATTTTGTACAATATTATTGATATAATCCCATCACACTTATCTTTAAGTCAAATAACTACAATTTTTTAGGAGCTAATTGCAATTAATTATAAAATGCTCCAATGTATAATGACCTAGGAATAAATGATTCAAGATATAAAGATAATCTGGTAATATCTGAGTACTTATTATTTATTGTTAATCACTTTCCAAGAATTAATTCATTCAAATCATATTACAGCTCTATTAAGTGAAATTATTATTATCCCCAGCTTACAGATTAATAAATGGTGAAAAAAATTCACACAGTTTATCCAATCTTCCTCATGCACTCAATTGGATGCCAGAATCTGATCCTAGGCAATCCAGCTGGAACACTCATTTTGCTAACAATGTCACACACCTGCTTCCAAACAGACAAAAATTAATGCTTTATGTTTTCATTACATTACTTTGACTTTTATTCATATGAAAATATTAATTCTCATTAAATCAAATATAAGTTAGTAAATTAAAGTGAATTTCTCTTTTATACAACTCAACAATAACCAAAGAATGACATTTTTTGAAAAGCATACTTTTTATTACAGCATTCAAATGTTGGAAGAAAAAAAATCAAACATCGAATTACATCTTTAAATTCAAGGATAAAACAATATCTATTAACAATTCAGTATCAGAATGCATATAAATTATTCATGAGTATCTAAGATGTTTTATTCATATATTGGTAAATGAATACATAACTATTTGAAAACATTTTTATTGGTGACATAGAAGTATTTGGTTTTTGTTTTTTAAATTCAAGATGTAATAATAGATACATAATTTTAATTCATTATAGAAGAAAGAAATCAGTGTTATACACCCATTTTGTCATTTTTGGAATTAAAACTCCACCAAATAAAATATGCTCTAATTACAAGTTTCATTTTGTAATGAGAAAAAAACAATTTGAAAGGATATTAATACATAAAGCTACTTGTTTTTGTAAATGTAAATTGATATATACCAAATGCGTTTTGAGGAACATTTTTTTCTTTACATGTTCTATTGAACACACTGCAATTCTTCTAAATGTAAGGTATAGAATTCTCTAGAACTATACCTAAAATATGCTTTGGAATGTGGCATTTTGTAGATTGGCAGAAAGGATTATGTGCCCAGGGATGACCAAAAAAACTTCAGTTTGCCCAGGGACTTGAATTTTCATATAAACAATGAATATTTGTTTATTATAAATATGTCCCACTTGAGTTTTAAAAGTTTTACCACTATTCATTGAAACTCAAATTATAATGTAGCATCTTAAATTTTTATTTGTTAAATTTAATACTTAATGTATGCCACAGAACTCTGGTGCTCACATTATTAGACATTAATATACTTTGTCTTTATCATAGCTGAGAATTTAAACTCCTTGAAATTATGTTTCAATTTTTTTTTCTAAAATAGTGAAGTACTACTGTATATAAAGGACCAGATAAACATAAAGCTATTTATAGTGGGGGAATACACAATTATCACAAATAGACAGATAAACTGGTCAAAATGTCAACAAAGAAACATCAGAGTTGAATAAAATCTTTGAACAAATGAATTCAGGAGATATCTATAGAATGTCCCACCCCTGAAAAAGCAATTTACACATTCTTCTAAGCACCACATGGAATTGCCCCAAAACAGACCACATACTGGCCAATAAGGCAAGCTTAAGTAAATGTAAAATAATTGAATTTATACTATGCATATTATCAGATAATACAGCAATGAAACTAGAAAGCAACTACAAAAGAGAACACAGAAATGCACATATGTGGAAACTAAACAATATATTCTCAAATAAACAATGAGTTAAAGAATAAAAATGAAGGAAAAAATAATATAGTTTCTAGAACTAAACATAACACTTGGGCAGCATACCAGAATTTATGGGGGGGGCGGAAAGAGAAAGTAGTCCTTACCAGGAAGTTTATATTTTTGGATGCTTACATCACAAAAACAGAAATAGCTGAAAAAAAAACCTATGATGCACCTAAAAGTCCTAGAAAAACAATAAAAGTCCTAACCCAAAGCTAGTAAGAGGAAGGAAATTATAAATATCAGAGTAGAAAGAAGTGAAATTGAGACAAAAAATCTAATATAAAGAATCAATGAATTGAAAATTGGTTTGGCAAAAGAATAAAATAAACTCAGTCAATCTAACCAAAAATAGGAGGAAAAAAGACTCAAACAAAGTGAAAAAGGTGAAGTCATGATGACCAATGCCAAAATCAAAAAGATTATTGGCAACTACTTTGCAAAACTGTACACCAGTAAATTGGAGAAATCAGAAGAAATGAACAGATTCCTAGATACATATGAATTTCCAAAACTGAATCAAGATTTAAGAGCCCTGAGTAATCCAATAACAGGCAAGGACACTGAGTAGTAATAAAAAACGTACCAACTAAGAGAAGCCCAGGTCACATTGAATTCATTGCTAGATTCTACAAAAACTTCAAGGAAGATCTAACACCAATACTTCACAAGCTATTTAACGAAATTGAAAGGAAAAAGTGCTCCTAAAATCATTACTGGAAGCTAGCATTACTCTGATTCTAAAAGCAGCCATGGATCCAACCAAAAGAGAACTACAGACCAATCTTTTTAATGACTATAGATGTAAAAATCCTCAATAAGATACCATCGAACAGGATGCAATGAAACATCAAAAAGATTATACTAATTAGGTTACATGACCAAGTAGGTTTCATCCCAGGAATGAAAGAATAATTCAACATACTTGCATATATTGAATCAATAAATGTAATACAATCACACAAACAAAAGCAAGGACAAAAATCACATGATCATTTCAATAGATTTTTTTTTTTTTGGATTTCAATAGATTTAATAAAGGTCTTTGACAAAATCCAACATTCTTTCCTGATACATATCTTGAAGAAAATAGATGTAGAAGGACCTTATCTCAATCTAGTAAAAGCTATTTTTTTCCCATTAAGTTTATTGGTACATTTTTGGTGTAAAATATAGTTACATTCATCATTGGGATCTTGTACCTTTACATGAGTATCTTGGTTCTTATTTTTTGTTCTCCTTCCCTTGCCCTTCCTTCACCTCCTACACCCTTCCCTATTTGCAAAGACCCTGTTTCCATTTTTTCCTCTTTTCATATTTTTTCCTTTCCCTTTTTTCCCTTCCCCTAGCCCTCCCAATTCCCCAGCTCTTTTAGAACTTTTCTTCCTGTTACACAATATCAGTTATACATTTTTTAAATTACAATATTAAGATCGAGGAGACATTACCACAGATTTTACAGAATTTAAAAGGATATAGAAAGCATATTTCAAAAATCTGTTTTGAAATAAATTTGACAACTTCTAAGAAGTACCTTGGAATACAAATTAATGAAACTAACTCTGGAGGAAATATAAAATTTGAATAGCACCTATTAAAGAAAGCATATTCCTAGCTTGAAAACCTACCTATATGACAACGGCAAGCTCATATACATTTTAACTGCTAAATTATATCAAACATTTAAAGCAGAAAAAAAGGAACACTTCTCCCCTCATTTTAGGAGCTCAATATTGTGCTAATCCTAAAACTGGATCAAGATAATAGAAAAAAAAGTATGACCATAGATAGAAATTTGTTTAACAAAACAAATGATTGGAAGTCAGATCTGGCAGGATGTAGAAAGTGTTTTTGTTATAGGGATGGCAGTATTGGTTCAGCATTGGAAGATCCACCCCCAAAAGTCATCATTTTAACAGAGGAAAGGAAAAAGCCATATGATCCTGTCACTATTTGGAGAAAAAGTATTGGATTAATTCTACAGCTGTTCATGGTAAAAGCTATCAGGAGCCTAGAAGTAGAACAGAAACTTCTCAACAGGTTAAAGACATGTACTCCATACTTCCAGTGAGAATGCCTTGTATAAATGGAGAAGATATAATGCTTTCTCCTTAAGGTGGGGAACAAGGGCAGATATGCTTACTCTTTACCTGTCCATTAAACTTTGAAACCTGGTCCCCACCAAAATAGTCTGGCAATAAAATGACACAAATAGAATAGGATTGGCATAGCAGAAGCAAAATCTTTATATGTAGATGAAATGATCATCTACAGAGAAAATACTAAGAAATCTCTAGGAGTCCCTAGAACTTGTACTTGAATTTAGCAGGATTAGAAAATACAAGATATATATAAAAATTCAGGTCTGTGCATACTTGCTATAAATGAAGAATTGGATATTGAAATTTAAAAGTTATGTAGGAGTACAAAGGAACTAGAAAAGTTAAAAACAAAAACAAAAACAGTGTTGTAAGATGTTTACTACCTAATTTTAAGACTTCTCCTAAAGCTACAGTAATCAAGGCAGTGTTGGTGTAAGGAAAGACATATAGATCATTTGAATAAAACAGAGAATCTAGAAATAGAACCACACATATATGGTCCACTGAGTTTTGAAAGATTATTTAACATTAGCATTTTATAGAATATAAACTCAATTCAAGAGCCGTGGAAGAGATAGTGTTTACAGCAAATGGCACTAGAACACCTGGTATCTGTATATAAAAAATTAACCTGGACCCTTTTTTTCCATACATGAAAATAATTTGAAGGGATCTATGAACCTAAATAAGAAAGCCTAAAAGTATAAAACTTTAAGAAGAAATTATAAGGGAAAATATTTATGAATTCAGGGTAGGCAAGAACTACCTAATATACAAAAAACATGATGTATAAAAGAAAAAAATTGATAAATGGGATTCCATCAAAATTTAGAACTTTAAATGACATCATTAAAATGAAAAGTAGTCCTTAAACAGACCATATCTGACCATATTTACAATACATATAACCTATGACCAGAATACATAAAGAATTCTTAGAGCTCATTAATAGACAACCCAATTAAAATGTAGACATAGGAAGATAAATAGCCAACATAGCACAAGGAATGGTGTGCACTCTAGAATCAGAAAAATACTAATCAGTACAATAATAAGATAGAATTATACACTCATTAGGGAGATGAAGTTAAAAGTTTTAAAAGCCTTGTCATGATTTTTTCTTTTTGTTGGTTTCTCCCCCTTTGTGTTTAATTTGTCATGCCCAATGGATTAATTCTGCTGGGTTTCCTGGGGTTGTGATCCTCACTGTCTTTTCCTAGGGTATTGTCTAAAATTTTTAGAGTTCTGGTTTGGTATTCATGAAGTTCCTGAGGTGCTCTTTGTCATGAAAGTATCTTATTTCTCCATCAATTTTGAAAGATAGTTTTGCAGGGTACATCAATCTGGGTTGGAGGCTGTTTTCCTTTAGGGCTTGAAATAATACATCACTCCAAGCTCTTCTTGCCTTGAGGGTTTGCATTGAGAAGTCTGCTGTGATTCTGATGGGCTTTCCTTTGTATGTGATTTGTTTCTTTTCTCTCACTGCTTGTAGAATTTTGTTCTTCTTTTGGATTTCTGGAATCCTAACTATTACATGCCTATGTGTAGATTTTTTTTATTTAGGCTAGCTGGAGTCCTATATGCCTCACTTATCTGTATGTGAAGTTCTTTTCCCCTCCTTGGGAAGTTTTCTGCCATCACTTCTGTGAACAGTTTTTTTTATGTCATCTGCACTCCCTCCTCTTTCTTCATTGACTCCAATCAGTCTTATGTTATTCTTCTTTGCATTGTCTAGCAGCTGCTGGATTGATTTCACATGTTCCCTTACAATTTTAAAGCAATTTTTATTTTCCTCCTCACTAATTGCAATCTTATCTTCTATATGTGAAATTCTATCCTCACATTGGTTCATTCTGCTGTGCAGACTTTTGATGGAGTTTTTAATCTTTTGGAAATCTGTTTGTATCTGTTTTATGGATTCCATTTGTTTCCTGTGTTGGGATTCCATCATGTTCCTCAGATCCTCTATTTTTTTATCTGTGTCCTCTCTAGATTTATTAATCATGTCTTGCACCATGAGCAAAATCTTTGCTGTTATCTGAGTAATTATTTCTGATTTCATTTTTCCCAGATCCTCTTTTGTGGCCAGTTCAGAGAGTCCAGGTGGTTGAGTATCAGGTTGCTCCATCTCGTTTCCCTTTGGGTTTGCTGTAGGTGATCCAGAAGTCTGTTTTTGAGACTTGTTTATGTGTCTCCTCATTTCCATGGGAGGGGGTGCTTCTGGTGCCCACGTGGCTCACCTTCTCTCCCCTAGGAGCTTGGGATGCCAGCTGGGGAGCTTCCTTCTGGGTGCTGGCACCGGCTGAGCTTCTCTGTCCTAGGAGCCTGGGATGGAGGCAAGGAGCTTCCTTCTGGGTTCTGGTACTGGCTGAGCTTCTCTCTAGTAAAAGCTATTTGTGACAAACATACCAACAACATCATACTAAATGAGGAAAACTTGAAATCTTTCCCTCTAAATTTATGCACAAGACAATGATGTCTGCGATCACTACTCTTGTTCAACATAGTATTTGCAACATTACCAAGAGAAATTAGGAAAGAAGAGGAAATAAGAGATATGTATAGGAAAGGAAAAAGTCAAATTATCATTACTTACAAATGACCTTATCTTGTACGTATAAGACCTCCCCCAAATCTACCAAGAAATGCTTAGAAATAATTACCAAGTTTAATAATGTAGCAGAATGCAAAACCAACAAGCAAAAATCAGCAGCATTTCTGTATACTAATAATAAATCCACTGATAAAGAAATGAGGAAAAACATACCATTTACAATAGCACTAAGAAAAATTAAATACTTAGGAATTATAAGGAATTGAAAAACCTCCACAATAAATACTAAGGTACCCTGCTACAGGAATTGAAGAGGAAATCAGAAAATGAAAGATGAACCCTGGTCCTGGAGAGGTAGAACCAATATAATCAAAATATCCACACCTCTAAAATATATTTAACATAATTCCAATGAAAATACCAATACAATTCCACACAGTACTAGAGAAAACAATTCTAAGATTCATATGTAAACAGAAGAGACCCAGAATAGCAGAAGCAATCCTGGGCCACAAGAGCAAAGCAGGAAGCATCACAATCCTTAATTTCAAGTTTTATTTAAAAGCTAGAATGTGGGGCCAGGGATTTAGCTCAATGACAGGTTCTGGCACCTGTCTCAAAAGTGCAAGGTCCCGAGTTAGATCTCTGATACCAAAAAAAAAAGCTAGAATGATAAAATATCATGACACTGGCACAAAAGCAAAATGTGGATAAATGGAACAGACAAAATAGAGTATACAGAAAGAACTCAGGCACATTCAGTCATCTAACTTTGACACACAGGACAAAAAGTTAGGCTTGGGGAAAGATAACCTCTTAACAACCATGGTAGGATAACTGGCTATCCACAAGCAGAAAAGGCAATCCAAACCCATATCTCTCACCAGGTACTAAGCTTCAAGTTGATATATATATATATATATATATATATATATATATATATATATATATATATGCACACACACATACATATATATCTTTAAATATTACCCCCCAATAAAAGATTCAATTAAAAAATGGGCAATTGAAACAGATCAACATTTCACAGAAGAACAAATGCCAAATAAATACCTGAAGAATTCCTCAACACCACTGGCCATTATAAAAATATAAATTAAAACAGGATAATATTCCATCTTACTCCAGAAAGAACGGCTGTCATCAAAAAAGCAAATAGTAAAAAATGCTAACAAAGCTAGAGGGAAAAAGGAACACTTTTACAATGTTGGTGGGAATGTAAACTAGGAAAACTATGTGGAAATCAGTGTGGACATTCGTCAAAACACTAAAACTAGAAATTCTATTTGACCTGACTATTTCTCTTCTAAGCATCTTTCTGAAAGCATTAAATTAATCATATTACAGTGATACGTGCATATTCATGTTTATAGCAGCATAATTTATAGCAGCTGAGTCTTGGAAACAGCCTATACATCCATCAACAGGTGAATGGATAAAGAAAATGTGGTATTTATACCCAGTGGAGTACTAATCTGCCATAAAAAAGGATAAATCTGAGTAATTAGGAAAATGGATGGACACTGAGATGCTAATTTTAAGTGAAATAAATTGGACACAAAGGCTTAAATATTGTGAACTTTCTCTTATATGAGAAACCCCAATTATAAATAAAGAGCAAAATAAAAGATAGATAATAGGAAGTAGGGAGATAGGTCTTTCTTGAATAGCCAGGGGATCAAGAGATGGGTGAGGAGAGGAATGAGGGAGAGTGGATGACAAAAAGAATTAATATGTACATGCACCAACCACACACAAGCAATGTACACATTATATACTGCAAACATGCATTAATAAAAACATTTAAAATAAAGGGGAATTTAGCTTATTACTTTCCTTATTACCTTGAATGTGTTATTTGTAAGCAAATTTCAGTGAGTTTTTTAAAACATTGGCATAACTAAACCCTCACACAGGAATTTTTTTCCATTCTTTTCGAGCATTTCCAGGTAGTCTGGGGAAAAATAAAGCAGATAGTATTTATCCTATCCAATAGCAAATAAAGTGTTAAAATTTATTGTGCAATGGGTAAAAAATATTTATAAATACAGAGAAGTATAGGTTCTTGCTGCATAAACTCATGTTTTTAGCTATTTAGAATTTTATTGACTATAGTCATTCACTCACTCAACTCACTAATTTGAACAGATAATTTGGAAAGACTGGTGAAGCACAAAATGTATTTGTCTTGTTAACAATTACATCTACAAGGAAAGTACATTTTCATAAATAGAGATGACAATTTCTTATTTAATAGCATGAATTCTTCATTCAGTAAATGTTCTTCTTAATGAAAACATACAGCTTTCTCCTTACTTTCAAAACTCCTTCCTAAAAAACAAACAACCTCCCAAAGCAATAAAACCAACAAAGCACCACTGTATGAACTATTAATAAGATAGTATTTTTTATTTATCCAATACATAACGATTTTTTTTACCATTACTGGGCCATTAGTTATATTGGGAAAAGAAATATTAGACTGTAAAGACATCTCAAATCTATAAAGACACTATGATGCTAAAAAGTCTTCAAGACAGCATTCACTCTTGCTTCCAGAATCATTTAAACTTGAAAGCCCACCTATACTGTTTGAAAAGGAAATAGACTCTACAACTTGCCTTAACATCTCATCTCATTTTTATGTCATGAACGGTTAAGGAATCCCTCATGTTGTGGTTGGATGTATCCCCCAAAAATCATTGGTTGGAAACTCAATTGTCATTGTCACAATACTTTGAGGTGGAATTTTTATGAGGCAATTTAGTTATGAGAACTCTGCTTTGATGAATAGACTGATGCCCAATCGTAAGACTGAGCCCCACACAGAAGACTCAATGAATGACTAACCGGCTGATCTTTGCAGTGTAAAAAACTATCTTGCTTCCCTCTGGGAAATAATGTTAAAGACAGCACCTTGAAAATAGAAAACGGTCCACCACACATCAAACCTGATCCGGGCACCTTAATTTTGTGCTTTTCATCAACTAGAATATCAAGAAATAAATTTTCTTTATAAATTAACCTGTCTTACATATTCTCTTGCAACCATGTAGACTAAGACAAACATATCTGAAACATTTACATGAACAACATCATGCCTTATACACTGTCAATTCTGTCGATAAAAAATCCAAATCAAAGCATTCTAGTTATGAGTAATGACATTATTTAATATTTTTTCTATTGCACTAACTCCTATTTTGGGGTCTGAATTTCATTGTTTTTTATAGAAGTTAACATCAGAGAAAGACAAAAATAAAGATAATAAAAACAATTATATGAATGAGTATTTATAATGTAGTATTCTTTAGAAATATAATTCTTTCTATTTCATTATATTAGGCATTTATAGATATATATGTATATACATGTCACATTCATTTTATTACACATATAATATTCATCTGATTTAATGTATAAATTATGATATGAATTATTAGTGTAATGGGTTATCCACTTGAGTGATTTTTAAAATATTTATTAATATCCATTCATTTATTTTAATATCTATAAGGTGAATATCTGGAGCTTGTGGACATTTAAACATTTTTAGAATGGTTTATGTCAATTCTCGTAAAAGAATTTCTTCTTTTATGACCTACCAGGATTGGTCCTGTCCTGTAACTTTTATAATGTAAAAATGTAAAGTACTCTAATTTTAAAAATAAAATATTCATTTTTATCTAATGCAAAAGTCTCAAACTGAGATGTTAAATGTTCCGTTAAGAAATGTAAAATGGGTTGACTTGAGACTATACTCCAAAATAATTAATCATTTAGATTTTAAAATTCACTTTAGATTTTGGATAGTTGGTTAGTATTCATTGCCTACCACAGAGAGTTTTCCAGCTAGGGTTTTCCAGGATTGGAGAATGCTTTATGATAATTAGTTTAAGCTGTGGTTATCTTATAAAGGACTTCTTTGTAAACGTCAATCATTTCTCAGTATGAATAGACAGGTAGGGGACACATCTTTTCTCTTCTTTTACAAACAGACTTTTGGATACAAAATGAGCCTCTTCTTCACTTTGAGGGATTCTCCTAGGACCATAGGATTCTCACATATAAAAATTAGGAGTTATGGACTATTTGTTCCTAAGATGTAAGTAATTTTCAGTATCATGGCTGGTTGCTACTATACCTGAACATTTCTGTACTGAAGCTTTGGTAAAGTTTTGTGCTGTTTTGAAGAGTTGACAGTGAAGCATATTTATACTTGATGGGGATGAGTATGAGAAAACATTCTAAAGTATTCCAGGTCTTCTAAATCAGTAAATGATAGTAAAATAAAGAATAAGCAAAGGCATCAAACAATTTCTAGTATGACTGAGTCTTAAGGCATTAAAAGAATGTTCTGCAAAAATCCAAAAGTATCTTAACATTTTTACAGAGTGAATGCATTGGTAATCAGCAAGTAAACCCATTTTTCATCTTTTATCTCTGTCTTTTAAGATATTTTCCATGGGAATAAATTTTTACTTGTCATAGAATGAGTGATAAAATATAATGCACTTTAAAGAAACTTGCATTATAGACAACTTTCACAGACTAATCAATTTTGTATTTGAGCAAAACTATATTCATCTGCCTAGGCCTGTACTTTATCAAATATTGTTTTACAAAATTAGTCCAAAATTCATTACATTCCAAAGTATTATGGCTATAGTATCGTCAAAACAAAATATTTTTGATTGTAGTCTTTTAAAAATTACATTAGTTGCAATTAATATTCCTATTGTCCAATAATAACTGTTTAGAATACTTTTCCTGGGCATATATTTATACAATTGTACTGAATATGACAGTTACCAACATACTCAAAAAATTCAATTTTTTTCTTCAAATTTTGGAATCATAATGAATATAAATAATAAACACAACTCACCTTAAGGAAAGATATCAAAATTTTCTACCTTTTAGTAATCTATCATTTCTTTAATTTCAGAAAGTTTTTAAGGCCTGATTACCATGTTTTCAGCTTAGTTCTGAATAAAACACAGAGGAAATAATGAGTGATATTTTTCCTTCAAAAGGTATTAGAAATCTTTATAAAGTATAAGGAGTTATTTTGTTATAGCATTTCTGGTAGTTACTTGCCTATTTAAATCACTTCTTTGCAAATAGAAACATTTTGAATAGTAATCCTTGACTACATTTTTAAAAACCAAATTATACTATAATATTATTGCAATAATACCTTTAAAAATGCTTGTCCTAGGAAAGTGATATCCAATCTAATCTATAATCCTTATAATTCTGTTTAAATGGAAGTATGAAGTATGATTCTAAAATAAAGTATATTTAAATTTTTAAAAAATTACTCTAAAAGAAAAATTACCATATCCTCAATATACCTATCCCATTCTTGTACTTTCTGAAACATTTCTGTAAGTCCTCTTTTCTGAATGTCTTTAGTTTTGCTTTTATCACTGCCGATTCACTCTATTTTATAATCACACCTCATAACAACACTCACAAAAGAAGATTTACAGAAATACTTCAGTAAGTGGTAAGAATGATGGGATAAGTGTGTTAGAAGCAAGGAGGGGGTAGTATTTGGAGAAGATTAAAGTGAATGTGTCTTGACTGTGATATGTTTATTAGATTTTAAAACTTACCATATTTTAGATCCCCCTTGTATCTCCCTCCTTCTTGTATCTTCCACTGAGTGTCTTAAAGGTTGGTCCTCATTCTCTACCTCAACCCAACACTGCAGAAAATAACAGCTTCAGTATTTTTGAAGGTCATCAGGAAACATTTGTTTAATTTTTAAGCCTATTGGAACTACTATAGGGCAGAGAATTAATAAAACATTATTTTTGATTGCTGTTTGTATGTCAAGACATGTACTCAAGGATTTGTTATGTATTCTCTTGCATACTTTTTAGGAAAAAAAAATTAAGATCTCCTTTTAGGGTAGTAATCCCTACCAGACAACTTGGTTTCTCCTTTTTGAACTGTGTGTGTGCATGCATGTGTGCGTGCATGCGTGTGTGTGAGTGTGAATGTCAATGGCAAACAGCAATTTGCATTTGGAGAAGTAAGAGTTTCAGGGACATCTACTCAATAGATTTGTTATTTTATTAGAAATATGCCAGGTTGTAAAACTGTGAATCAGGTTCACTTGACATTGTCTTGCAAATGTCAACACTAAAAACTTACCACTCAAGGGGAGAAAAGAATAGCAATTATAACCACCACACAACAAGAAAAAACCCTGTTCCTTGGCTGACTTTCTGATTTGCGCTCCAAATTTCCAACTGTCAATCAGCTGAAGTCCCAGGAGCTATATTTTTGCACTGTCAGAAAATAATTTAAAGTATTTTCTGCCTCCTCAGACACTGTCCTCTCACTCTTACAAGCCTACAATTTACATCTTTTCCAGATTTAAATACATGACCAATTGCATCAAGGAAAGTGACCTGAACTTCATAGCATTTGATAAACTGCGGTTCTGATACTAGAAAAAGGAGTAGAAGGTTTAATCTCCATTTATTTGATTTTAAGATTTTGTTATGTGTGTAGAATATGCTGGGGTACAAGACAATCTGTCTGTTGCTAGCCAGCAAATCGATCACTTAAACTGCGATTTGGCAAAGGGTTAAAGAAATAATTTGGAATCATTCTTGGATTTGGATATTTGGCAGGCTTGTTGAGAAGCATATTCAATATATTAGATTTACCCCATCTTTGTAGTTTTTATAAAATATGCACCAAATGATAATTATACACTGTGTTTTTGTTTGTTTTATAGAAAGGGCAATATTTGGGGACATTCACACCTTAACATATTTTTGGTTGTAGCTTTACTTTTAAATGTTTAGTCAAATCATACCTAATTTATAAGTAAATGATAAATCTTAGGGAAAACAAGTATAGTATCATAGCTCAAAGTATTTCTGTAAGCATCATCCATCCACTTATTTTCAGTTAAAATAACTGAGTACAGCATGGAAGAGCTCAGTAATGGAAGTGCTGGAATCAGATCTGATTTTTCTCAGTGGAAGTCATTTATTACCAACTGAAAGCAGCAAGTAATAGTAGAGAACTGAAGAGCTTTATGTGCTGTTTTCTTCAATATATTATGTAAACAGTTTGAAGTTTAGTATCTCTAGAACAGTAAAACTTGTTTCACCTTTAAAAAAATCAAATAGTCATAATAGAGGTTGTTCATTATGAAAAGATATTTAAGAAGTATTAGTTTTATTATATTGCTATCATCTAATTTTCTTACCTTCTACAGGTTTGTTCCAAAGTTCTAGAATTAAGATGTATGAAGTACTTGTACTGTGTACTGGGTACATGGCATGTGTGATGTATAAGTGTTATTATTAGAGCCTTCTTGTTCTAGGAAATAGTTAAAGCTTAACTTTAAACTCAATGTTGAAGATGGTTTAATTAATGAAGCATAAAATAAAATGATGTCTTTCCATGAATAGGATGGCTAGTATTGCTTTACCCTGGTAGAAATTGAAGTGCTTTAAAAGTACACTAACTGTTTAGGCAGTGGCTTCTGTAACAGAAAATTAACTTCATCCATGGTTCAGTTGAAATGTGGAGACAAAATAATGAAATAAAGAATTCACTTCTATGATTTCCACTTTTATTTCTCAATGAGCCTGTGCTTCCAGGTCTTGCTATTTTATATAAAATTAAATTTATTTTAGGAGGAAGAAGCAGGGCAAGAACAACATGAGGAAACAAAATCCTCATTAAATTCATTGACTTGTATATTACAAGTATTTTCGTGGAATATCAGCATCCTGAAAGTAATACTTAAATAATTTCCCAGCATGGCATAATCTATGCCTGAGCATATTTTACATAAGTTATTACCTTCTACCAAGGAATGAAAATGAGAATTGTTTAAAATGGGATATGCTTGATAGTGAATCAAATTTGCCTAGTATGTAAATTATTTCCTGGGAATGAATAAGGCACATTGGGAGCAATTTAATAAATGATACCCTGGAGGTCTGAATGGATTAATGAAGCTGATTATCCTTTTTCTGCAGAAGGAGAAAACTGTCACTCTGCAGTTGGCCTAAAATGAGCTCTCCATAGTGTTACTTCAAGGTATTTTGTTGGGAGAAAGGAGATAAATATAGGTGGCCCATTTAATTTTTTCTTGAGGTATAATGATTTCAAATGGTTACTTTCTCTCTAAGTGTGGTGTCATTAGAACAGAGTGAGCACAGTCTTATTCCAAGAGGATTAATTGGTTCTCTTAAAACACACACACACACACACACTCACACACATACACACAGCTGATGGTTCAGATCTAAGGTGAATGCCATAGTGTTCCCCTCCTAAATACTGATGCTTAAGGCTGCAATTGGCCTCCTTTGTAATGCAGTGCTTTTTATTTTTAAAGAACTTCTGTGGAATGGTGTCTTAGTTACTTTTCATGTAGCTGGAACAAAATACCTAACATGCAAAGTTAAAGAAGGAAAGGTTTATTTCAGCTCTCAGTTTGTAGAGATTTCAGTTCACAGTCATCTGGTTCCAAGGCTGTGTGCTGTGGCAGAGGGGCATCACCAAGTGGAAACAGTCCATGGAAGAGCAAACAGGAGGGAGAAACCAGAAAACTTCCTTTTTCTTTTCATCCCATCCAGGCTACAAGCCTTTTGGTTGGTGCCATCCACATCCAGGTTGGGCCTTCCCATTATCTACTCCCATAACTATGGTAAACCAATTACTTAACTAATCCAGTACCACACACCCTTAAACCCATATTACATACCCTACAACCGGCCACCTCTGAAAAGCTCCACCTATGAGCACATGAGGCTTTGTGGGGACATCTAGATACAAGACATAACCAATGAGTTCAGTGCTTTTTATGCTACCACTAACAAAAAGTGAGGTACATATAAATTCTAATAAAAGAACTAAATTTAGTGTTGTTTTATTCAAAATACTTTTATTATTTTCAACTGTTTTGTGACAAATACATTAAAATAGAGGCTTAAAATAATAAAAAAAATTTACCTATCTTAGTCATTTGTGCTTGCTGTAGTAAAAATGTCAGGCAGGGTAACTTCAACATTCTTCTGGAAGTTAGGAAGTTGAAAACCAAATGCTTGTCAATTTGATAGCTGGTAAAGGCCCTCTTACTAGTTTGCAGATAGCTACTCTCCTGTTATGTTTTTACACTGCAGAGAGAGAAGGAAAGACTTCATCCCCTTACTAGAACAATAATCTCATCATGGGGGGCTTATCCACATGACCTAATATAAATAATTACATCCAAGAGATTCCACATTTTAATACCACCCAATTGGAATTTTATTACTACCCAGTTGGAATTTTAATATGACCTCATTGGAATTCAAGGTATCAAAAGATGTATTTTGGGGGGAAACAAATATAAAACCAAAGCACTCATACCTACTGTGGGTCAGAAGTCTGGGCACAAGTTTGCTAGACTCTCTGCCTAGGAGGAAATCAAGGTACTATACTAGCCAGGACTGCAGTGCTATCTGAGACACATCTTCCCCCTACAAGCACATTTCACTTATTGACATAATTGTTTTCTTTTGACATTTAGGACTGAATTCCTTGTTTTGTAGCCAAGGATATTTTTAGTTCCCAGGGGCTACCCTTAGATCTGAGCCACATGGTCTATGCTATCTTCTTCCTTCAAAGAAAGGGGTACTTATTTTAAGTATAAATGATTAGACACAAACCACCCAAGATAATTCTCTATTTGGTTAATTCTAAGTCAGTAGATTAGCAACTTTAATTACATCTGCAAAACTCCATTTGCCATGTAAGGTAACACAATCACAGGAATGGATTCTCATTAGATTTATAGGACTTTAAAAAAAAAAGGAATAGAGTTAAACAAAGATATGTGTTAGTCATGAGAGGATATATTTGAATTCTGCATGTAAAAGAATACACTTTTTTCTCCTGTCCAGGTATACATGTGCAGATTTATGTGTGTTTGCTCATATTCACACACAATATATCATACATATATTAGCATTTAGGACACACAAATGAAAATTTCCAGGCTTCTACTTGAATTTTTTCTCTTCTCAGGTAGTTTGATATTGAAAAAAAATCAATACACATATTTACCTATTTCAAAAATGAAAAAAAAGGCATCTCACTATTTGTTTAAAAATTAAATATACAGAATGATTAAATCTACATTTAAATATTACAAAGAAAGCTCTGTTCAGTATAGCAATAAGTAAAATTGAAACTTATTTGTAGTAGTAACAAAGGTAGATTAATTTCAAGAGATCTGCAGAGAGAAGAGGATATTGTGAAGATCACCTACTAAAGGACAAGTGACAGTGGAGCCAGATGTTGAGTTGTATAAAGTTTTCAGCAGAGATTTAGAATGAAGATTTAGTACAGTTGAAATTACTCATCTAATTAATCATTGTTTATTTATCTTTACACAGATGAGAGATTATTTGAGTGCTGAATACATACCCAAAATGTGTGTCGAAGCAGGCACATATACTAATTCATTTAATACATGCAACACGCTAAGTACAGAATCACCATTATAAGATAAATATTGATGGAGTAAAAAAGAAAGGAGAAACCTAAGGAGGCTTCATCAATGATACTGTCTCTGAACTGAATTTTGAAGGCTATATAGATAGATATTGAGGACAAAATTATGTACCTAAGGTACCTAGGCAGTAAAGAGCAGGGCGGATTGTAGGAATTCTGTAGCATGATTGGGAATTAAGAAACTCCTATAAACAAATGTGGTGTTTTTATGTGAATTAAATAAAAGTTACTCCCTCTTGGTGGAGAAATTGCGCAAATAGAAGTTTTCCCTTGACCTTTCCTTAACAAGGATACAAAACTTGGTAAGTGTGGTGAAGACTAAATTCCAGGCCTTATTTATCCTCCTAGCCAGGCTTCCCAGAAAGAGAAGCCAAAATTTATATACATATGTGGAGATAGATGAATTAAAATCTGGCAATGGTATGGAGCTGCTTTTCCAAAGTGGCAAAGCTTATTTTAAAGAAGCAGTATTAAAGTATGCTGTATATACGTGGATCTGAGAGTAAAGACATCTATGTTCTGGTGTCCAAATGTACTTTAATGGCTCAAAACCCCATCAAGAACATTGCCACAAAGTCACTTAAGAGCGGATTACAAAGAGCAGCACTTTGTATGATGTAGGACAGCACCTATCTTACAGAGTCCCTGTAAGCTCCACTTCAGATTTTCTGTGTCTAAGGAATATATGTACATGATCTTGAGAACCATCTAAGAGATATATACATAAAAGAAACATGCAGCCAGGGTAAGTATGTATTTCCAGAAAATGAAGCAATAATAAGAAAACTTACTGGCAGGCTGGTGACATCAGTCTGAACAGATGACTAGGGCACTTCCTGTGATAGATTTTCTCTCTATTGTCATGAAGAAAAGTAACTCTCTGGACCTTAGTTTCAACCTTCATGAAAACAAATAGGTTAAGGATTTCCAGGTTAGTTTTATTATAATTAATTTCATTTCATTGCAAAAACTTAAAAGACCAAATAAAATAGAGAGCAAACAGTAATGCTATGAAATTGCAACGAAATAAGTCTTTAAGTAAAGTGAAACTTACAAATAGAAACTGAATTCGGTATATAAAAATCATCAATGTTTAATTCTTCCAGACATGAAATTTTGTAACACATTTGTCCTTTTTTTTTTTTTTTGGTATGGGGGATCAAACTCAGGACCTTGTGCTTGCCGAGGCAGGCATTGGAACCACTGAGCTAAACCCCCAGCCCCTGTAACACATTTTGAAAAGCAGAGTTCAAGCAATAAACTAGGTTACTAGACACCAATTAATTCTTCATAAACAGTATATGCACATTTGTATTTTTTTCTCAATCTAGTAATATCCCTAAATGGTTGTTAGCAAAATAACCACATAATAAAGTTTGTACTTTTTGTTTGGTTTATTTTTGGTTTTGGTTTTAGAGACAGGCTCTCTCTATGTTGTTCAGGCTGGCCTTGAACTCACTATGTAGCACAGGATGGCTTTGAACTCATGGTGACAGGTGATTATCTTGCCTCAGCCTAATGAGTGCTGAGATTACCCATTGTGAGCCATCAAGCCAAACTTTAAATTTGTATTTTTGAAAATTACTTTGGATATAGTATAGAGATAATATTCTATAAGATAATGGAGTTGAAGACAAAAGTTTATTAATGACTTGGTTTTGATACATGCATTCATATAATGTGAAACAAACACTAAGTTAAGAAAGTATCCATCCAAATTAGCATTTTTATGCATAAATGATTAGTAGGGACACTAAGAGCAGAGAAAAACTAATGAAGTTAATATTTGTCAAAATAGGAAGCATAGACTGGCACCAGTAGTAAAGAGGATAATTCAGTCTTTGAACTATGTCTAGACCACGCAAATCAAGAAAATACATATTTCTGAGATCCAGGGGCTGGGGATTTAGCTCAGTGGTTTTGCCACCTGCTGAGCAAGCACAAGGACCTGAGTTCGATCCCTGGTACCAAAAAAAAAAAAAAAAAAAAAAAAGAGATCCAGGAAGAAATCTACAGAGAGATAGAGCCGCTTCATTAGGCTGAAGGTGAGAGCTGAAGACATGGGTTACCATGAGTAACAGAATGTATAAAAGGAAAAACAGTTGATATGGATAGGTAGAGGGAAAGAAATCCACCAAGGAAAGCACAAACTGGGTTACAGTGAAAATAGCATTTTCCAGCAAGACAAGGAAGGAGAGAGTTTCAAGAGAAAAAGAAAAGCTCATCAGTGTAAAATGTCTAAAAGAGTTCAACTATGATAAACAAAAGGCATCTATTAGATTAAGCAAAGAATAAGATAGTGGTGACCTTTGTGAAGAGTTCAACAAAATGGTAAGGGCAAAAGCTAAATTGAAGGGATTTGAGAAAGGGATGGAAGGGAAGGCATTAGTCTTTCAAGAATTTCTATCTTTAAGAGATGGAAAGTTAGAAGGTAGTCAGAATGGCAAAGAGATTATAGTGCAAGCCTTGTATTCATATTGGGGACTATATAACCTATATGGGGTAAAATTGAAATGTTTTAGAGGGGACAGAGTGAAAAAACTGATCTTTTGCATAAAGAACTGATACATGTGATATATATGAAAAGACACTGCATTTGTGTGTGTGTGTGTGTGTGTGTGTGTGTGTGTGTATATATAGCAAAATTTCATGTGATAAAATTAGGGTAAATTATCTACAAAGTTCCCTTAAAAAGACAACAAAAACAACAATAATAATAATAATAATAATAACAACAACAATCATACAGGTTGAGAAACAGGTAAATAGTTATATTTGCAGAAAAAATAAAGTATTGAAATACAAAATATAGAGATACTAAGTAAAATAGATAAAAAGATGAGGCAAACAAATAGATTACAAATAGAAATTACCAGTACTTTTTTGAAAAGAATAATTGCAGAAAGAAAAGAGTAGAGATGTACATTTTGTAAATAAAGGCATCCTGTTTGGTGACTTTTGTCTCCAATTTCTAAGAAATAGAAAGTCACTTGCTGAGTGAAGAATCAGGAGGTTAGAAAGAAATGATTGAGACGTTGAAGACTGAAGGTATCCTGAGGTTATCCTATCAAATGAGCTTTTGAAATGTTTTGACCCATCTTGAAGGAATAGGCTCAAAATGTTCTCATGAAACATTTTGTTCTAATGACTTTGAAGAAGTAAACAGTGACTGAGTGAAATACCTATCAAAGGTGTTCACATGTCAAAGATCTGAGAGTAGCTTTTAGAAGCTGAAAAACTGTCCCTAGTAGATATTTAGTAAGAATATCAGAACTCAGCCAGGCATCTGTTAACACATGAATTCCATCAACAGCTTGGATGTGCTTGAAAGATTTGTTTCCTAGTTGAATCTTCAGATGAGGATATATTTAGTTTTCCAGAATAGGATCAGTCTGTGAACCTACAAGTGGAAATAAAAGGATTTTGTCTTATTTACAATTTTACTAGGGAAGATTAGTGAAAGAAAGGGGAAGGGAAAAGACATGATTGAAGAAAAAATAAAGTTCAAAATACTAGGAAAGAAATGATCTAAGTGATACAACACAAGAACCCACTAAAACAGCAGAATTGTGATGATGGAAAACTTTTCTGTGCCTTACTTTCTCCATCAACAAAATACAGAAATGGAGTGATAACTGCAGCTGCTTCACAAAATGGTTGTGAATACTTAATTGAATGCAAGCTACCCAACAGTATCTGGGCTATCTTAGACAACAAGAAGTGGAGTGTATTTAAGAGGTTTATTGTTGGCTTACTGCTTCAGAGGGTTCAATCCATCATCAACTGGATCCTATAGAAAAAAGGCAGGGTTGCAAGAAACTCCTCAATTCATGACAGCCATGAAGCAGAGAGAAATCAGGAAGCAAATCACGAGTTACACCCTTCAAAAGCAAGACCTAAGAATTCCATATCCTCTAAATACCTCCTAACAGTATGTACCACCAGGAATTCATCAACTGTTTAATCCACTAATGAATAAAGTACTGCCGTGATCTAATCACTTTCCAAAAGCCCCATCTCTGAACACATGAGTCTTTCAGGAAAATTTTATATCTAAACTACACCAGAATAGTTCTTACAAACTCAATGATAAAGGAAGATAAAAGCAGTGCAAAATGTATAATTGATATTGTGAAAGAGGAAGAAAAGGTCTAAAGGAGTAAGAGAAGTGGGAGGGGTAGGGGAAAGGAAAAGAGAAAGGAAAAAAGTATGAGAAAAGGAAAAAATGGAAACAAAGTGTCTATAAATAGGGAAGGTTGGAGGGGGTAAAGGGAGGGCAGGGGAATGGGGAAAAAATAAGAACCAAGATACATCATGTAAAGGTACAAGATCCCAATGATTAATGTAACTGTATTGTATACCTAACATGTACCAATAAATTTAATGGAAAACTAAATAAATAAATAAATGTTCCCTAAAGGCCCAAGTGTTAAAAAAAAAAAAGCAGTGCTGACAGAGTAGAAGAAAATAGAAATTTAGGCACCATTTAGAAGTAGCAGATTAAAGAGAAATTGTGATGGGACTAAAGAAATGAGAGAGATTAACAACAATGTAATATTATATTTCTAATTTATAAAATAGGAGTACTTAGAAAAAACTTAACTCATGTACAGACACATATAAATATGTATGTATTAGGAAGTATATATAGATAAATACTGTTATAGATCATATGCGCCCAGCAAACATATGACATAATATTTAATAGAATATTTGTGAAAAAGTATGGATATACAATACATCAGAATATAGCGAAAATAGTTTCCAAGATTGGCAAGTATTTGAACAATTAATATTATTAGAAACATTAATATCAACTGGGATGAATCCTATATCAGCATGGTTAGGGAAATTTTTATTACCAAAAATAATTATATATTTGTCATTGTTGGCAGAATTGTATTTTACATAAAATATCTTAATATGTATCATAAAATAAGATATAGACTATTTTAAGCTTAAATAGATAGGCTTACCTTGTTAAATTTACAACTTTTGTTTTAGGCACCTAAACTGTTATGGAAGTATAAGATTCGTTTCTATATCTTCTGGAGAATGAGCTACAGACTTTTAGCACCTCTTATGGAAAAGAGTTCATTATTTCATCCTTGAAAGTGATTTTGCCTTATTAGTTGATCTAAGTTATTGAATATGATGAATATTGCTGTAGAACTTCTGAGCCCCAGCCTCCTAAGGTTGCACAGGTTTTACCTGAAGTTCTCTGACCTGTATGTGTAAATTACTGCAAACATGAGACCTAGAGACTTTTATTGCCCTAGGCAAAAATCTCACAACTTTCTGCCATGTGAGTGATGCTATACTTTATCATCCATTTGTCAGACAATACAAAAATTATCCACTTCCCCAAAAAGAAAAGCAAAGATCAACCAAGTGGACTTAGACTAGGTCAATTACCTAGTCAACATAAAAATTATAAACTATATTGACATCTGTTATTTTAAGCCCTGGCCTAATGGGTAGTATAGATATAGCAATCTCTTCAGAGAAAACAATGTAATATTTTAATAATAGACTCAACATAAAACATCTTAAAGAAAAGATACCAAGGTAATGAAACAAAAACAATGACAAATGGTTTTTAGACTTCATTAATTAAAATAGATTGTCCAAAACAATGATGACAATTATTTTAGGCTGCTTTATCATGGCCACGTTACAGAATAACAATGGTACTCACTTGAAGTGTAACAGTTTTAAATATTAGTTTATTCTTGTCTATGCAAAAGAAAATAGCCAAATATACTGATGAACTATTTTCAGTAATTTCTTTTACAGTCTAGTGAAGATAACTCAAGGAAAGCCTAAGAACCATCTCCAAATATCTGAAATTATCATGTCATGGAAGATTGCATTTATATTCTTCATGACTCTGAAATGCAGGAAACATAGCAATGTATAAGTTTGGAGGTAAGAGTCCTAAGATTCATATAAGGAAACACTTTTGACCAAATGAAACAAAAAGAAAATGAGCTGTGTTAGTTCACAGAGGTCTTTTTCAAAGGAAACCAGTTATCAGATAAGAACTGGACTACAAAATGAAGCTCTGTGTAACATAACATCTCAAATGCAGAGATGTAATCTCACATACACTTCCTCAAATAAGGGAGAGAATGGATTGTCTTTCAGCTTGATATCGTTGTTATTCAAGAGAAATAATATCTTCAAATTCAAAAGATATGGCGGCTTAAATTTATGAGCGTATATAAGAAGGAAAAATGAAGATATAGGAAAACTTCAAATGCTATATTTATTTTTCTTGTATGTTCATTCTCCAATCAGCAATTGAGTTTTCCTTGTAAAATCCTCAGTTCATTTACTTTGGGTTATGCATGTACTAAATCTTCAGTCACAAAACTACATCACAATATTCAAACATGAATTATTTAGAGTATAAGAAAAAGCATTCATAATCAAATACTTAGCTTTTTAATCTCTGCTATAAATATTAGAAGATCTCAGAAAAATGAACAACAATATAGTGGCACAATTGAGGAATTTTTAAAAATTAACTTGACCTTGAGTTTGGCATTAAAAGATGAAAAGGAAGCATATTTAAATCCAATTTCCTAACAGTTATACTTACTCATCAAATATGTAAAACGCTGAGTAAAATTTAAGGACTGCTCAAGCACTAGCATACATTTTATTCCTTTATCTCACCTTTAAACTTAACAACCATCCTATTAGATATTTGTCCACTACCTACCTCCTTCAATTTTAGAGGTAAGGATACTAAGAGAAGATACAGGTTAAATAATCTGTTTAAGATTACTCAACTAGGAAGGAGTAGATTCTGTGGTCAGTCTCACGCAGGATCCCCAAATATTTAATCAGAGTAGCATTGCTCTAGAAAAAAAGCTGTAAGACACTGAATTCAGAGACTGAATATTTCCAATTGACATTACAAAGACAACCATAAAGTGAGAAAGACCAATCTAGAGTCAGTATAATTGAACAGAGAATTTGATACCTTTCTAAATATATATATATATATATATATATATATGCATTTTAAAATATATATACATTTTAATATATCTATATATGCCAAATGCTCTGGGAACACAGTAGGGGATAAGATAAGTTGAGCTGATGAGACTGGGAACAATTTCATAGAGGAGGTAATCTTTAATTTTGATTTTGAAGAAGAGGAACACGTTTTAGCATTTTTATCACTCTGACACTGGAAGAAAAAGATGATGTTTTGTTGATATAGGTTGAATCAAAAGCTCTAGTGGGAATGGATAGCAATTTTTTTTTCTTTTTATAAGGCAAAGCACACTCTGCCACCAGAAAAGAAAAATCAAGTGCATGATCCTTTCGATTCCTGTGGATATCTTTTACTAGGAAAGCACTTTATTTCACACATGCCACTCTACATTAAAGTATAACACACATGCAACTTTTAATTGTGTATGATTTTGATGGAATGCAATGCTGCCTATTGGATTAATAAAATTAATGTTGTAAGAGTACACTTATGTGTTTCATTGAGTTCTTATAAAAGAATCTGTGGAAGAAAATGAGGCAACATTATTTTGAACAAAGGGATTGGGATTGCTTTGCAATGGGAGTAGTAAATTAATACAAAAACACATATTTTTAAATAAATCTGCTAAATAATCTTTTTGCTTTCTTCACTGTCAGGCCCAGCACTTAGCTCCTTATGTTGGAATTCCTCAAAAGAATAAGCATTGAATCTACTTTCAAACTAAACTTCTCCTTCCCAGATCTTGTCACTTTTACTTAAGACTTAAACAGGAGAATATAATAAGAATCAGCCTGTGATGGAAACCTGGTAATTCAGTCTCCCATGAAACTTGTAGGGCCTTTTGGGTCAGCAGTTTTATATACCACTGGGCTCACTCATATCCCAAGATGCACCCTGCATTGACAACATTGACATCTCTGACAGAACACCTTGGGCTCAGTTATGCCTCCTCATAGAGACATCTCTTTGGACACAGATCAAAATGTAGGTGAAGGCAGTGGAAATGAAAATAAATTAAAAGCTTACAAAGAGCATAGGACTAATTCTTGAAAAGTTGTGCATTCTGCCTTAAAAATAAGAATTTATTAAATAAATTATTTGAGTTCACTATTCTATGACATGGCTTTATCAGTTTTTTATCGCTGATGATGTAAAGACTATCAAGATAGAAAGCAAATAAAGGGGCTAAATTGATCAAGAATTTGCTAATGTTTTAGATATGTGGAGACAATGGCCACGTGTGAACAGGTGAATTGAGACCTACAGTAGATTGAATGCCAGAAGTGAACTACAGAGACAGCACATAAAAAAATGCAAAAAAACAAAGGGAAGGTAGTAGCAGACTATGACTTAAAATTTTCACCCTGGGAGGCTGATGAATTTAATTCACCCAAGGAAATATTACTGAGCATCTAAACTGTACTTGCCTTAGAAAAAGGCAATTGAATAGGGAAACAAAAATCACAATCTTTATGGAAGATCATTCACAATGTATTATGAAAGATCAATAGAATGAAAAAAACAAATAATAATGATAGATATAAACTATTTTCTTTGATTATAGATGGCATTCTGGCCTGAAAATATGGTGTTTAATAAAAGTTAAACAAATTTACCACTGAGTGAATTACAATGAAAAGTGGGCCTGTTTTTTCTAAACATGGGTAAAGGGTAATATATATTTTTGAAAAGGGAGGCCAATAACCAAGCTTACAACAGTGTAAAAGATCATTTTAATGCTTTGATTATTCATGCCTCACAATTAGAAAGTAGTGTGGGGGGAGGTAAAATAAAAGAGTAAAATGTTAGGTAGTCATGGAGCTTTCTACGAAAACCTTCTGTGGATACTTCCTTGAGTCAATAGAGAAACATTAAAGGATTTTAATCAAGAAAGTTCAAAGATCAGATTTGTGTTTCAAAAAGCTCTGGGACAGCATCATGGAGAATTGATTCTGCGGTGATCAGACTGAAAATACAAGACTACTTAGGGAAATGTTACTCTAAAGAGGGAGGGGTTTTAAGGACCTTTACTAATGCAGGGTAGGGCCACAGGGAATGGAGACTGAAAAACAGATTCAACATGGTTTATTAAGGGAATGAAATCAATAGTACCTGATCATGAAAAATATGTGCTGAGATTTTACTTCCTCAGAAAAACCCTTCCGGTGAAAGCCAACTAAATAGCTACCTGGCAGAGATGTCTGCCTACCCCAGATTTTTTCTACAGCTACTTAATAACATAGTGCAATCTCCTTGGGAGTGACAATGAAACCAGCAAAAAGACAACATCTTTTTCAGCATCATGTAGTCAGTTAGAGTTAAGTGGGCATGTTTTTTGAAGTATCATGGTTATTATCAAAAGGTGTCAATCTCTTTGCTATCTGCCTGTTTTTTCTCTTCTGTGCTTTATGTCTTCTGCGGCCTGCAAGTGAGACTAGGTAGTTGATATCCCAGCAGGTTTCATGAACTGAAAAATAACCTTGACTCTCCATAAGAGTTCCAAAAAAGAAAGTATCTCTAGAGTCTCTGAAGAAACTGATGTTACCATTCAAGCTGAGGATTGTCCAAAAAATGAATTTTCCATAAAATGAGAGAGAAATGAATTTCAACTTCAAATCATTGCTATTTTCTCTTGTACATGACTAAAACTAGTCATAAATGATATGTACTATTCAACCATGCTAATTATCATTATTACTTTCCATTATCTAAAACAATATGCTTTATGTATTTTTACTTATTTATTGTTACTCTCTCCCCTGTAAGTCACAAGCATCATGAGAAGCCAGTTGTTTTCCTTGTTCAACATTATATTCTTAGCACCTAGAACAGTGCCTAGCATTAATTAATTAAATGGTCAATAATATGCTTTGAATAATTAAATAGAAAACAAAATGGTTAGGGGAGATGGAATAAAGGTAAAAAATACTGGCTTCTGGGTTTCAAAGATATTTCAATAATATAAATACATTTTTCAAAATGAAGAAAATTTGTAGGTCTAAGGAAGAGGATGAGTTCAATTTTTATCCTCTTGAAACTAAGGTATCTGTATTCATCCAAAAGAAAGATAAGAACACAGTCCTGAAGCTAAAGTTCTGGCCTTGAGAATAGTGCCATTACTAAGCATCATAGTGCATTTGATAATTTGAAGTTCACGGGGAAGAATGATGTTGTACAGAGCAATAAACTGAGAATTAAAGCAGGGAAACACAACACTATGTGCAATAGAAGTGTTAGAAAAACACAAAAAGAAGGAGATACATTGCAATCAAAGCATGTTAGATTTATAAGCTGGAAAGAGGGGTAAACAGAGGGAAATACTAGACTAAAATTTTTTCAAAATGCTGGGCCTAGTATGTAGCTCAAATGGTGCTGTGCCTCCCCAGCAAACACAAGGCCCTGAGTTTGATCCCTGGTACTGCAAAACAAACAAACAAACAGATCGAGTTTTACAAACATGACATATTTTAAAATATAGCAGTAATATAGCATTGAATTTAGTAAGATGAAAGGCAAATTATATAAAGATTAAATTGGCATACTGAATGTAGACAATTTAACCATTAAACTATATGAGCAAAGGACAATATAGCAGTAATGGGAGAGGAACGGGAATTATGAAGAGATATATGTTTATTTTAAATGGGAAAAACATAACATATTTTTACTTATTGAAAAGTGAGCAACAGCAAAAGAAATATGACAAAAACAAAGGAAAAATGGGAATTGTTTATGGAGTAAAATCAGTTAGGATTGTGAAAGGTAGGTCTTTTAAGTGCATATGTTGTAATTCCAACCTTGCAAATAAAAAGGAGAAATTTATGTTTATAGCCTGATATTTTGACTCATGTGTTAGTTTCAATTTTCCCTGGGTTTTTGAATGTTCTAATTGAAATTTTCAGTCTGACTTTTTATCTGGAATGTTTTATTTTCCCAAATCCCTAAATGAAATGACAGGTGATGGTCTCCCTGTATCAAAATAGTATTTCTAAAATGTCTCCTATGAGACAAAGATGCTATTGGTACTAAAGTTAACATTCTCTGCATAAGGTGGGTAAGTCCCCAGTTGTGACATAATGAATGTTGAAGATGAAGGTGTAATATTGAAGATACATAAGTGATGACATTTAGGTATGAAAAATGATAGGAAATTTTTAAGTGCCTAGTGTTGTAATGTTTTCATTTTATATACATATAAAATAATAATTTTACATATACAGATTGTGATATTTAATAACTTAATGAAGCCAAGATACAAACTTGAAAATGATTTAACTTGCATTTTGTCAAGTTATGTGTCCATCATCAAATAACTTTCTGTGTAGAATAAAACAATTACTTGTATTAAGAGGGGTTTCTGAACTCACACCAAAAGGAAATTGGATAGGGCAAAAATAAACATCCTGAAATATTATGTTTTAAATCTTATATTTAACACCCTAACTTCATAAAACAGTAACTCTTGCCAGTAGCTACAGTTATACTCATTTCTTACCAAAGCTCTCAGAAAACACATACTAACAAAATGATTTGGACCCCTCCTTAGTGAAATGGAAGTAACAAGAGACTTGTGGAGAATGAACCAAGAGTCCTCCACAGTCATGGTTGGGCTTAGATTCCATTTTCTAAGGGTTGGGTGTCGTTTTCCTAACCTAACAGAGGCTCCCAACAGTAATCTAAATAATCATTTTCTGTAAAACATGATGTGTACTGAAACTAGCGGGCCCTGTGGGAAGGTAAGAGGATTTCTCAGAGTGACCCTGGCCCCTGACGGGAGGTGAGTATGAGAAGTTTTCTGGCAAAGGGAATTCCAAAGAAGGCACAGGCAGCCAGGGAAAAGCCATGCCAGAGAGGGAGTCTGAACAAGTCAGTGAAAGACACCATAGCCAAAGCCAGGGCTCCAGTGGCAACAAACAAAGGCTCCTTGGGTTAGTGGAAGTTTTTTGCTCAGGAATAAGATACTGATACCTCTGTAAAGAATGTCTTTGTTCTGTTCACAATTAGTATTGCTTATAAAAGTATGCCTGCTACCTACCTCAAGTTCCTACAAGCCCACTTCTAAGTCAGACTTTCCTGCTTGTCATATCTTTAGTTGACCTCAACTTGGTTGAGATGTAGTCATTTTTGTGTATAAATATGGGTTCCCTCTGGATTCAATTGCCCAGGGCTGTTTGATTTTGCTTTGCAATAAATACTGCTTTCTGCTTTCACTCTATAATATTTTACTCAGTCCTCTTTTGACTTTCTGCCTTGTAATTCTTCCTGGGATGAGAGCAGAACTCACCACCTGAACTGGTATTTGTTATTGTTCCGCCATTTAATTGATGGATGAGGGTATATCCTGAGTCAAGTATTAAACTTTGAGGTTATAATTTTGTGACTTTCTTTGCTGCCCACTCTGTATGTGTTTGTAGCAAATATTTTTGATTCTAAAATTAAAATTTAGTGATTGAGATGATTTTAGAAGAGTTTTCTGGGTAAATACAGATGTTTAATAATCTATCTCACTGTACCACAGTATAAATTTTCAAATACTAAATGTTATAATTTGCCTGTATCAAACTGAAACATTTTTATTTGTCCATGAGTTGGACTTCTCTACTTTGCTACAGTTTTACAAAGTAACTTTAAATTGGAACAAGGTACTGATGTCTAAATATTAACCAAAGCTTTATCATTTCTGATACTGAAATGAGTTATAAAGAAATTATATAATATAAAAATGTCAAAGCATGCTATTAATTACACCTTTGATTTATAAATATAAAACAATAGTTGAAAATCATATCTTAGTATATCTTTTTGTTCTCCACAAAATCATCCTTTTTTGGAGAATTATGAGTTACTATTATAGAAATACTTGGGATTATCTATTAGCTTTTGAGACAGTATAATTTTGGTACGAGAACAAAATGTAGCTCAATGGAAATGAGAAGAGTTTTGAAGGAGATCTACTTTTGTATTTTTGTTTCTCAAAATGTGGGCAGAGTGATTCTAAAGGTAAAAAGATACCATTAACACAAATGTTGCTAGAATGACTAGATATTCAGATTATGAAAAACATACCTAGGCTCTTACTTCATACCAACAGTGAAACTGATTTTAAATGGATCACTTAAATGTTGGAATGTAAACAATAAAATGTATATATATATATATATAATATATATTATATATAATACATATTAGAGCAGTCCCTGGGTATTTGCCTAAGGGAAATAAAAATATATAGCAACAAAAATATTATCTATAAATATTTGTAGCAACAGTATTCGTAATGGTGGAAACTCGGAATAAAATGAAATGTTTATTAACAGGTTAATGATTAGCAAATTTTTTTAAACCTTTAAGTACTTCTCAGGTACAAAAAGAATAGAGACCCAAGAGAGATTATGTAAAGGTGCAAATTTCCAATGATGAATCTCATTATATTGTATACCTAAAATGTACCAATGATTAGAATGAATAATAGATAATATAAAATAGGAAGAAAAGGTCCAAAGGAGTAGGGGTAGTGGGAGGGGCAGGGAAAAGGAAAGAAGGGAAAGGAAAAAATGATGAGAAATGGAAAAAATGGAAATAAAGTCTTTGTAAATGGGGAAGGGTGGAGGGCGTGAAGGGAGGGCTAGGAATGGGGAAAAAAAAAGAACCAAGATGCATTATGTAAAGGTACAATTCCCAATGAGAAATGTAATTGTGTTGTATACCTACAATGTACCAATAAAAGAATTTAATACAAAAAGAAAAAAGAAAAAAGAAAAAAGAATAGAGACTCAAGAGTCTGTTGCCTAGTCCTGGGTGCATGGGAATGTTTGGCTTCAGGGGCATGAGGTCATTCTTCTAATTCAGTGCTGGTTACAAAACTGTACGAGTACCAAGTAATGCAACCTGAATATTCTAGTCAGTTAATTTTATTTTATATTAGTTATACCTCAATAAATATCTAGGTTTTAAATAAAACCACAAAAACAAAGGACATGATGAACAGACAATTAAAAATTGTGGAAACAAAATGGAAGTTGTTTTCAGGAAATCACTGATATGTTAGGATACGGAAATAAGAAATGCAAATGAAGTTAAGTATGATAGATGTTAAAATGCTGAATAATTATCTGGAAAGAGAAAATCTAGAAGAATTGGGGAGGCAACAGGCTGAAAAATATGCTTTCAGATCAAACTAGAATTGCACCAATAAAATTAATTTAGAAGAAAACATAAACAAAAGCAAAGAAGAACATTGAGTTGGAAGTAGGGCCACAACCTAATTTTGTGCCTGGTGTAACCTCAAAATGCTAGGAACAAAGTAAAACATAAAATGAAGAATACAACAAAAAAATTTAATGATGCACTCAGAGAAGACTTCCAAGCAAAAATGTACATACAATTTTTGAAAGGTATTTTCAAAGAGCGAGAAAGACATACATTTTAACCCATAATTCTGCTAATAACTATTGTATCATAGAAGAGCTAGAAATAAGCAAATATACTTTAAGCAAAAATACAGGCATGTGGTGCTTCGCTTATTCCTTTTCTGAGAAAAAATACCGTATGACATAAGAAGAATGAAATTTAAAAGAGCTATAACAGTGAGAGAAAAATTGCGATGAATTTTAGTAAATGGATCAAAATGCAAAAATACATTATTAAAATATTACTTTTTGTTGTTTTAATATTAATTTTTTTTTGGTACCAGGGATCAAACTCAGGACCTTGCACTTGCAAGGCAGGCGCAGCACCACTGAACGAAATCCCCAGCTCAAATATTAATTTTTAAATCTAAGGAATTGGCAAAATTTTTAGTATGTTCATATAAAGTATTTGAACAAGCCCACAAGTAGTTAAATTGATTATTGATCATCATCATTAGAAAATAATTCATTCAGCATTGATGCATTTTCATTATGAATCTATAGCTGTCTAGTCTATGTATGATCTTAAAAGTAAATTAAATTCATTGACTCAGCAGTCACTTATTGAAAAATTAACATGTTCCAAATTTTGTTCATGGAGCTGATAAATCCACAAATTTATGTTCAATCATATCTACTCATTTGGACGTTTAAATACTTTTCTGATTGGGAAACATAATTCAATATGATACCTGGAAACCAAAATTCATTTTCTTTTTCTTGGCATTTTCTCAGATGCTCCCTAGATTTCTGCCTTACAATATTCCTCTTCTTACATTATACATCCTCTCACACTGAGTCGAGGTTGGACCCTATAAGCAATAGTGCATGCCATCTGTCTCTCTTTGTCTTCTGACTCAGTCTCCATCTTTTTTTTTTAACTCTGCAGAAAGCCAGCTGTCATCCTGACGGACCCTTAAGCAAGTCTGGGAGGAAGGCCAAGTAATGAGGAAAATCCATGTTGTGTGAATAAGCTACCTGGGAACAAACCATCAGCATTCCTCAGACCATTCATTCCTGGCTGAATCTTACAGTATCTAGACTTCAACTCTGAGTGATAAAAATGAACCAAACTATTTACCTAAGTTTCTCCTACCTAACTCATAAAAGATGTCTGATTAATGTGTTTTTCATTATGAATGAGTACATTTAAAGCAGGGTGCTTTGGTATACATATACAACAGACACAATAATTGAGGTCAAATAAATTTGAAATATCTATTTCACCTATAGTTACGTTGGGGGGCATGATAAGAACACCTAAATCTCTCTTGGCAAATTTCCAGCATACAGTATAATATTACTAATTATAGTAATCATGCAACACACTAGATTTCTAGACCTACTCAACCTTTAGGCAGGAAGTTTTGTTGTTTTAAGCTACTAAATGTTGATAAAATTTGTTGCCATGCAACACATACATTCTCTTTAATCTTCTGATGTCTTGATTTTATATTAAAATAAAGAAGAGGTACTCTTGGATGTGATCTCTAAATAGGAACATTTTTTTCCATGGCAAAATTTGATAATTTTAAACTTATGAGTATAGCTGTTCAGAGTGTTTCTTTTAAGATCCTTTTGCTAATTTTAGGATTTAACAGATAGGTTCAGTGTAGTTAAATTTCCTTCAGTAATGCTTATAGTGTCAGTTATAATTTTCAAACTTTGTAATAAAAATTGCATGTCAGTACTTACTGAGACCTTGTGTAAAATATCAATGATTTCTTTGTGTCTGTTGGGGTTGTATGGGTTAAAATAGTTACATCTGCAACGTATGCCTCACAATTACATCACCATCTAGGGAAGAGTGTCAGTAGATAATATTTACCTGTAGACTTTTTTTTTTAATATATGAGTTAGTTAGACTATAGAGATAACTAACCTAACATGAGAATCAAAGTGGCTGAAACTCATTAATTGTTGGGAAGGGAATAAGTGTACTACTAGACAGGTCAAAATAAATTTTGTTTTCTCACTTTATTTTCACTTTGCTTTATAGTTTAGTTAGGACATATGTTATTTAAAGTTATATAATATACAGACATGGCTTTGATACCAAGAGAGATTATGTAAAAGTTAAAATTTCCAATGATGAATGGCATTATATTATATACCTAAAATGTACCGATAAAATTAATTTTAAAAATACCATGTCATATCCCTCACAGGACACTAGTGACACTGGTCTATATTTCTGCACATACACTAAACTCTTTCCATATATATGTTTCAACAATGCTTTTACTCTAGCCAGAAAAGTACTCTTTCCTTAGATTCTTACACAACTGATTTACTGGAGGGATCCTCTCTGTCAGTGTACCTTTCATTCCAATTATGATAGCTGCTCCCCAAAGACAATCTCCAGTAAATCTCAGCTTCCCAGATTTGCGACCATGTGGATTCCCCCTCACATGGAATCTGGGTGGACTATGACTCACTGTCACTAACAAAATGTGGCCCCAACTTTAATCAGACCTAGCACCTTCCACCTTTGAACTTTTGGGGACCTGATCTGCTATGGAAGACATTTGCTTTCATTCTTAGATACCATGGACTGTAGGGAACAGGGAAAAGGGATGTTACTAGAACCACTCTAGTAAGTCCTAGTCTCCTGCAAGCCATGGCAGCACAAGGCGAATTACAGAAAAGGTAGAGAAATGAGACTTTGAGAAGAAGCTGAGGTTTGGGTCTGATCAGTGCTGCTCTGGGCAGCAAAGACGGAAGCCCCCAGCTTACCGCCCCTTTTATTCAGTACATCGGGAGAAACAAATGTAACAAATGACTTGCAGAGAGTTCAGTACATCTCCATAAACAAAGTATAACAATCCAAGAACAGTGAGGAACTGAGTAGATGAAGATTTTGATCCTCCCAGGATGTCTTCAACTGGTGTAATCTTGTCCTTGAGCATTACAGCATCACCAGGTCATTGAAGTCTCAGTTGTGACTGGGGGTCAAAATGGAGTTATGTCTCAAAATGCCATAGCTGGCCTGTAGGCAGGAGAACTAGGCCTAATCAAATAGTTTTTCCCTAAAATTGTGTAGCATTGCTCCCAACAATGGATGGGCCATTTGCAGAGAGTAGGTAGAATAAGGAAGACCCTGAGGTGATATGGAAAGGCTAAAAATTTAGTAGACCCATTAGCCCAAAACTTAATCTCTCCCATGTCTACACCAAGGAAACATATGTTTGAGCAGTCATCTTGAACCTCTGTAGACTAACGGAAGTCTCAGATAACTACAACTCCAGCCCTTGTCATTGTTTCAGAACTGCCCAATAGAATGCAGTCAACCAACACTATCATAATAGATAATAAAATGCTGGTATAAGTTACTGAGTTTTAGACTATTTCTAAGTTGATTAAGTTGAATTCGTTCACTGCTATATTCCTAGTTCCTAAAATGGTTCAAAAAGGAGCATTCAATACATATTTGATACATAAATGAATAAATCTATATAAAGTATGGATAGACCTAAATATGATGGTTCAATTGATTATTTTTCAACTTGATGTTGGGTAAACAATATGAACGTAATAGAAACCAGACTTCAAATTTCAAATTTTTTTTTGCTTAAATTCCTTTATTGGTACATTTTAGGTATACAATACGTTTACATTTATCATTGGGTGCTTGTACCTGTACATGATGCTATCCTGGTTCTTATTTTTTCCTCATTTCCCTGCCCTCCCTTTCAACCCCTCCAAACCTCCCTATTTACAAACACTTTGCTTCTGTTTTTTCCTTTTTTCATATTTATTCCTTTACCTTCTTTCCTTTCCCCTTCAGAAAGATTTATGTTTTTGGAATTTTGTATGCTATTTCACATCTCCTATAACTTTCTGAAAGCTTGTTTGCCTTGCAAATAGTGGTAAGAAATCTTTGTTTTGTCTTCTCTAATGTAAGAATGAGTTGGAATTCTCTCCTTTTTGCTACAGGGTGTTCTTGCATATTTCCTTCATAACCCTAAATAACTTGTAAATTGATTTGTCTTTTTTGTATCTATCAGTCATTATCACAGTAATTTCAATAACAAAAGATTTAAAAAAACCTGAATATTTTAAAGTGAGAAGCGTTCTTCTCATCCACATATCTGAAGATTGCCTGGACTGAGAATCTCAGATCAGCTTGGATTTGACTGTGAACAGCAGGTCAGAGCCACATATATTTTATGTACCCTTTAGTTTTGAAAGACAAGGAGGTTTCTTGAAAGGAAAAGGTGCATGGTTCTCATTAGTAGTGACATGAGGACTCTTCAAGCTTCCGCTTTTGTCACATGTATTAACATCAGATTAAAACAATTGTCACATGGGAAAAAATTCAGGTGAAGAAAAATTCGCATAGAATAGGGTATAGATAGGGAAGGTTGAAGAATTAAGGTTATTAAAATTACCACCCTTATCTTTCAATCTAACTGTTATATTACTATTGGAGAGGGTTTTGTTGGGGGGGGGTTGGCTTTACTTATATGGTTGAATGATGAGTATGTGTGAAATCCCTCAATACATTTTGTTATTGAGTACTATTTATTACTGTGCCAATTACTGAACTGACATTTTAGCATGCTACTTTACATTCTTATAAACATATTTGCTCATACTCAAAATTAAAAGATATTTGAATTACATGCAAATATTTTTTCAAAAGACAAATTAATCAAAAGCCCACCATAAACCTGCAGAGTGGAGGATTTTAATTACACTCTAAGACTTACCTTCCCTTTCAAACTCAGCTCCAAGTGAGACAAAAGAGAAATTGGCTTAGAAGGCTGAGATTTAACTTTACTTCTGTAACAATTCTCTGAATGATTCTGGACCATTGCTGCTTCTCTGCAGAACAAGGGGAACCATCATTATTCCTTCTTTTCCTCTTTTACCTTTCTCTCTGTGCATTCCTTTACAAGTTAAGCATGAAAGAGCAAGAGACAAGTTGTAATTTATTTAGTGAAGGGCAAATTTAAAATATTTGAGACCATGGATTTAAAATTTATAAATGAAAATATATCATACTATCAAGAAAAAATGAAAGTTCAAGCAAAGGGGCTTTAATGATCCACTGAAATATGCATTTTAAGCAGTGTCTCATGTTATAGTATACAGGAACTTACAATTTAGAGAAATTCAGCAAACACTACAAGCATCTGTTATATCCTTTCTGATATTGTTATAATCATGTTATTTTTCTGATATTGAGTTAACAACTTAAAATAAGTAATTTCAGTCAGTTGTGAACATGGTGCCTATAGTTTTATACAATACAAAATAAATTAAATCTTCTTGAAAACATCAGACTGCTTGAAAAATGAAAACCTAAAGTGAAAAATGGCAGATCGAACATACCAGATCATGCAAAGACTGACACTACCCTAAATGGAAAGGATTTTAAGGAGCAAACAGGAATTGTAAGTAAATACCTTTAATTACACATCCAGAAGAACAATATTGAAATAGTAGGTGACAGATGGAGAAAAAACAAAGAATGACAGAATTTTCAGCTGCTTCTCCTTTAAAAATAAAACTTTTTTTAGAATAATGAGCAGGAGATTTATTTGATTTTCTGATTTTATTTTTAGGTGTTGCCTTGCTAAGGCCAATTATCATCTAGAACAGTTTAAACACCAAACACATTCCAATCTAATCAGAGAGAGATACACACTGAACTCCAAAACAATAAACACAAATTCAAGATGAAATGAGATGAACAAGCACAGAACCACTTTGAAAAAGACCTTGCAATATAATCACCTATTAAACCCCTGCTTACATTTCGCAGAAGCAATTAATAAAGTCAACAGAGGATTGAGAGCGATCTTTACAGCACCAGAATGTAAATCAAATGCTGCTATCATATATAAATCAGTAATATTCCTATATAAGAACCATCCTTGTATATGTACAAAATTTTACAAATTAGAATGATAATTTTCACTGTTTAAGGAATATATTGTGTCTTAATTTAAATAATTTTATACAACCATAACTACCCATAAGTTAATGATCCATATACGTCCGCAATGTAGGAATAACTTTTAAGATTGTGATGGTGGATTGCTACTTTGTTCCTCTGCTGTACTGTTCAAGACAAACCAGTAACACATTTCACCTGTCTTCTTATTAGCTAGCTAATGAAGAAGCCTGGATAGTTTAAGAACTTATTAAGTCCTTGTCTAAAATTGGGACAGCCCTGGATTCAATCCCTAGCACTTCAGTAAATGAAAGCAAGGGTTCACAGACGCAGAAGACAGATACGTTAAATATGAATAATATGAACATAGAAATGGTGGTATGGGTGGCTGAATACATTCAGGGAGGTGTAGAAAAGTAAAGGGACAATAAGTCATGAACTACAAGTTTCTCAATAGTACAACTAACTGAAAAGAAACTGTAAAGTCAATTGTTCAGAATAAGGATACTTCAAGCAGAAAAAGAGTTCAAAAGGAAAGAGCGAAGGCCTAATTCCCTTGCTTCCTTGGCTCTATCCTGTGGTATCCAAGATTTCTTTTCCAGTTTTCTGTTCTACACCATATCTGCATCACCACTTCTCACCATTTTATATGCTTTCTTTCCTACTCTTTTTTTTTTTTTTTTTTTTTGTACCAGGGATCAAACTCGGATCCTTGAGTTTGCAAGGCAGGTGGCGGAACCACTGAGCTAAATCCCGGCCCTTTCTTACTCTTACTGATATCTCTCATGACCATGCTACCACTGTCTCTGCCCTCACAGTGATTTTGGTCATTTTTTATGCATTAACTTTATTGGTACATTTTAGGTGTACATTAAGATCACATTCATCATTGGGAATTTGTTCCTGTGCATGATATATCATGATTTATCTCAGTTCTTCTTTTTTTCCTATTCCCTTTCCCTCCCTTCCACTCCTCCACCACTCCCTATTTACAAAAGCTTTGTTTTTGTTTTTTCCTTCTGTTCTCCTATTCCCCCAACACACATACTTCCCCTTCAGCTCTGGACCCTTTCTTCCTATTTCACATTATCTATTATACCTTTTGGTTCTCACCAAAGCTTTCAGTTTCTCATACCAGAGAAAAACATTCAGTATTTATTCATGTGTGTCCTATTTATTTCACTTAAGAGTATGGTTCCCACAATGATTTTGGGTTTAGGCTGGGAGAGTAGGCAGTATCTTTGCCTATGAGAATCATAAAGTTTGAAACAAAATAAAATACGTGATTTTGCCGCTCAATGTATATTTTTATTGGTTCCTTTGTATTGAAGCTTATTCATGTACATAGAGTTGTTATATTTGTGAAATTACCAACTGAGTATTTCTGAAGATTGGGTCCCATAGAATAACTCACTATCCAGTGTCAGCAGCTAAAGAATATTAAAGGAAATATTAAAGCTAATAGAATATTAAAGGAAAATTCAGAAGCAAAGGTCTCCTGATACACTGTAAGAACTGCCACTCCAATTCTCCCTATTACTAAACCAGTTGTCATAAAAATAAAATAAACATTCTGAGTATTATGCCCTTTAAGAAACCATAAGCATAATTAAATTTATGTTTTTATGTATCTTTGTGAAGTTCATCTAAATAGTACCTGGGAAAATATTTTGATGACCAAGGTCATAGAAAAGTATCTTCTGTATTTAAAGGTCATAAAATATATATTGAACAACTGAAGAAGCCTGAGAGAAAAAGAGCTGAGAGTGTGGGGAAAAGTTTAATGAAGCTGTTAGGGTCAGCACATTTTTCTTTGTTCAAATTATTCATCCTAACATGTATTATATTAATTTAAAGTAGAATTGATTAAAATGTTCAGTGTCAGATAGTATCCTCTTCATCCTTTCTTTTTTTTAACTTTCCTTTTCCCTCTTCTTTCTTTTCTTTAATCCAACAACTTATTCATTTAGACTAGTTCTTTCAGGCTTGAGACATTCACAAAATACGGAGAAATAAAGGAAGGTGATTCATTCAGCAATGAATAATATGTGGCTCTCTGTAGGCGATTCCAAACACCTAGAAGGCCCAATCCTTGTTCAAAAGCAGCACTTAAATCCCTAAGTGTGTGGAACAATGTAAAGGTAAGAAGGCTTCTGAGCCCATGTCAAGAATTCTCATTTTCAGGATATAATGCTTGCTTAGAGATGAAGAATAAAATGAAACTTGATGGCTTTAATATGAAGAAATAATTTATGTTGTTGAACAAAAGCATGTTATAAATAACTATAGAGATGAACATGGTCAGTTTTTTAAAGTATTCATGTTTTAATAGTACTGAACTAGGTTTTCTCATAAATATGTAAAAATATATATGGGGTTAAATTACTTAGAGAACTATACTTAATAGCTAATTGTATGTCATTTCATTTTAACTTGTCCACACTTTTTAAACAGAGAAGATAGCACAATTAAAATATTTTAGGTAATATGGATTGTTTGAATCTAACATTTTTTTAAATGCTTGGACTTACTTTCACATACTTTGAATTTTATTATTATTTTTTCACTTAGTTTTTATTGGTTATACAGATTAATCGGTTTTACTTTGTGTTTTTTTATTCATTAAGTTTACTGGTACATTTTAGGTATTCAATACAATGACATTCATCATTGGAAATTTATACCTTTACATGATATATCTTGGTTTTTATTTGTTTCTCTGGTGTGAGAAACAAAGTATAAATAAAAATCAAAATGTATAATAGATAACATTAATTCTATTATTTCTATTACAAGTAAATTATGTATGTACTAGAATCAGGGGAATGAGGAAAAAAGCAAATAACCACAAATTGAAAGTCATTTTAGTCTGTTTCTTACTAAAAATGCAGTAATCTCTACCCCCACCTGCCAAACCCAAACAGGCCTCCATAGTGATAGGAACTGCATTATAGTTTTCCAAGGATACAACACAACTGAATGTGCATAGAATAATAAAACCCATAACAGATATACGGAGTGACATATGCTAAATCCTCTAGACACCATCCACTTGCATGATCATGGGCCTAAGCACATTTCATTTTGCAAAACAGGAAAAGAAAAAGAAACAAATATTTGAGAGGGAAAGACAAATGGTAAACTTTTCAAAGAAAATCTAAAGTAAATCTTTTCAAAAAAATCTTTACAAAATCAAAACCAAACAAAAAATGATGTCCTAATTTTTTGAATATTGCATTTGAAATCTTGACAATGCAATTAACCACTTTGTTTCTACTATTCAAAGATCATTTACTTAAGATATTTTTAAAATCACAGCTTGTAATAAAAAACTATGAATGGATTCTTTTATTTTTATTTTAAAAAGTAGAAGGTGCAGATTTTTCAGAGGCGGCTGAAAAAATGTTGAGAAGAGATTATAAAGAATATCTCATAATGTCATCCATTAAAAAGAAAGAAAAATGAATAAAAATAAAGAGTAATATTAAAATCATTAGTTGAAATTATTGTGGAGGTTTTACATGCTTTTATAGATAAAAGACTTTGTCATTCTGAAGTCAGTAAAGGTAATTCTTAAGCCAGAAAAGAAATTAATACTCTAAAATATAATTGAATGTTCAATAAACAGAAAAGAATGAAGTGTAGTTAACTTTTTTATGGTAATTTAGAAAATTTAAAAAAAAGTAAGCCATCATACTCATTTGACAGAATTTAGGTTAGATGGTAATGAGAGATAGTATGGTCTTTATAATTGCACAATTCCAGAGCTCCTTTGTGATAAAAGTCTTGATCTTGTTATTTAGTATGAACTTTCACATACTGCAAATTATTGGAAAATAGTTTGAAATTATGTAATAAAATCTTCAATACTCACATCCTGTGACCCAGGAGTTCCAGCCTTACATACCCAGGAGAAATCAATGTCTCTATACAAAATGATATGTGTTCATATTAGTGCCATTCACAGAATTCTAAATGGGAAATCACTCAATTCTCATAAAAATTAATTAGGGCAAATAAAATAAGAATGCATAGAAAGGATTACATAATGTCAATGATAAATGAATCAGAGAGTTGAGTAACATGTATACATGTATATACATGTTTACATGTCACATGTAAACATATACACACATTTTCTTCCATGTATGTCTTATTATACAAAATGTAACAAAAAGAAAAGGTAATTCACATTTGATAACCATATCCAGCCAATTAGTATATCAATTTATACCTTATATAAAATATAAGTATATTATATAATATAAATTTACATATAATATAAATCAGTATATGAGTTTATACCTTATATGTTACATACCTTTCAACCTTTCTGAAAACACCTGACATATCTGGCAATAATTATGTATTTGAATTATTTTCATGATTATTACACTCAATATAAATATTATTGTAAGTATCAAATTTAAAATATAATGTGGAAAATATGTCCTTTCAATCTTACCGAAATCCACAACTTTTTAATGTCCTTCATGTAATCCCAGGCTCCGGCATCCTGCTCCTCTGGCACATTGTGAAGGCCTGTCCTGTGGCACCTGCTGCAGTGTTCCTCAGTATCTTACCTACTATTGTGAGCATGCCTTCCATTACACAACATGCAGATCATTCAGTTATCTTACTGTGTTCCAGGCTACATGATCAACTTCTTAAATAATTCTAAATGTCAAGCATAGCCTTTGTGAAAGAGAAGGATAAAATGAATTGATTTTGGAGATAAGGTATTTTTTTCTTTCTGTTTCAAGCTCCATGTTTTTTCTCTTTAGGATCTTTGTATCATATTGTGTCCCTAAGTCACAGTGCTAGAATCTATGCCCCAGTTGCCACAGCTAGAAGAATCATTAGTTTTTTGGTCTTTCCCTAATTATATGTGAATTAATTGCCTACCAATGTAAAAATAATAAAATAAAATTGTACCTCTAGGTAGATTTACCCATTGAACTTACACAAAATCTCTACAGACATCTGAAGAAGATGTTAGAGCTGTGATGGGGGAAATGTTTTTTTAAAATTTCATATTTAAGTAAATTGTCTAGAGCTCAGATTATCTCCTATGAAAATTATGTCACAGAGAGTTCCTTAAACTCTCATTTTAATAGCTCAGTCTTTTAAAACTACTGTCTAATTTCCAAATGAATCATGAACCGTAAGTCTTTCTGAGTCTGATTTTTGGTTTTGTTTTCTGTTATTGATAGCTAAGCAAATAATGAAATCTGAATATGGATAAAGTGGGTTACTTTGGTAGCTAGGAGAAAATATTCCAAGGGCAACAGGTGCTCCCACGTGTCCCTCAAAGTAGATTTTGGTGAAAAATGTCATTATTGAAGTGACTGCTTCTGCAAGTGACAGGAGATAATCAGATGAACGATTTGTTTTTAAATCAAATGTTTCTAAATAGGGAGCTAGTTGTATTAAGAATTCTGCATAATCAACATGGATGGAAATATCAATAGCCCATTTTGACACACAAAGTGTGTTTCTTATCTTGTAATTTTATTTTGATGAAATTGTGTTGACACACTACTTGTTTTCTGCAGTAAACTATACCAGATAATGAGATCATTGTATTTCAATGAGATAAGAATATTTCTATCCTTCCAAAATGAAATCAGTTTTTGTCATCAGATATCCACAGAGACTCTGATGTTTATGAATTTTAGAAAGTTGCAATTGATTTTAGAAATTCCAACACATCTAACTTCCATCAAAGCAAAGTTATTTTTCTCAACATTTTTGGTCCCTCCAGTCCAAATCTCTGCAATTTGTAAGCACTACAGCAAGTATACCATTACAATTTGAAGAGAAAAGACACCCTTTTGACCATACAGAAGAGTAATTTCTTCGAAATGTGAGTGCCTGTGTGATGATAAGCCCCTCAGAGAGGTAGTACATAGAAGCTAGCCAAGCCACTGATTTCATCAAGTGATAACCAAGTTAAAATTCCAAAAGACAATTTAATTTTTCATACAAGAGCTTTATTCACTATAAAGTTCTCCGTGGACATTCTGTTGTATTTATTTCTTTATTAGTTTATCTTGATATTTCGAGCAATTACCATAATGTTTGGCCTTTCTATGTCTACACAAAGAAATGACTAGAATTCCCCTAAATAATTGAGTTATTCTTTAAATTACACCATCACTGTTATCATTTCTTACTGCAAAACCCATTCAGTGCCAATTCATACTCCTTACAGCTGAAAAATATCTGAGTCTGAATTATTTTCTGATACCTTTGGCTCTTGAATTTTGTTCAATCACAGATAAGGAGTAAACTATTCCTTTAGAACATTGTGAAGAGTCTTTAGATTCCCAAGAGACTAAGATATTTATTTCTTGCTTCCATTTCTGATCACTTATACCATGGTCTTTCTTTGTACACTATATTTTATTGTTCTATCAAGAGTAAAATGTAGACAGTACAATGTAATTTGAATTCTTTGCTAATTCTTAGGGAAATAGAGTTCTAAGCAGGACAGAGCACCTGCTGTTGGCTGGTACATCCTGCTCTCCGGAAATTCCAAAGCTTGCAATGAAAGCAGACAACATTCTCATGCTGTATGACAGCTGCGTGGGGAAAAAGAAAGATTAGATGCTTAAAAAAGAAAGCAAAGAAAGTAAACATCTTAGTCTATTTTCACTTACAGTCTTTGAAATCTCATTGTATTTCTCATGTGAGAGGCTGTCCTACTTAGGTTTCCATGAAGACTTTATTATTTTATTAGTAATTTTCTGATTAGAAGTTGCATTATGAGTGAGTATTGATGGATAGGAAAAGAAAAATCTCTTAAAGTTTAAACATGTGACTTTTTTCTTTGTTTTGTTTATCTTGTTATCTAGCCTAGGCTGTTCTTGTATGAATTGGAATCATTCTGTCACAGCATTTTGAGAGCTTGGATATTACAGGAGTGAACCACTACACTTGGTGTCACTGTTTTCTTTTTCCATTAACTTTATTGGTACATTTTAGGTATACAGTACAGTTACTTTCATCATTGGGATCTTGTACATTTACACAATGTATCTTGGTTCTTATTTTTCCCCATTTCCCTGCCCTCCCTTCACCCCCTCCACCCTTCCCTATTTACAAACACTTTGTTTCCATTTTTTAATTTTCCCTTATTTTTCCTTTTCCCTTCTTTTTTTTCCCCTACTCCTTCCACTTCCCCTCTTCAGGCCTTTTCTTCCTATTTCACATTATCAATTATACATTTTTAAATTTTATTTTATTATTATTTGTTTTGTTTTGTTTTTTGATACCAGGGATCAAACTCCGGTCTTTGCGCTTGCAAGGCAGGCAGCAGAACCACTGAGCTAAATCCCCGGCCTCAATTATACATTTTGATCCGTATTTACACTTTTAGTTTTTCACACCAGAGAAACTATTCGATATTTACACATGTGTGTCCTATTTATTTCACTTAAGAGTATGGCCTCAATGTGCATCTACTTAGCTATAAATCTCTCTAGTTTCTCATTCTTTTAGGCTGAGTAGTACTCCATTTTATAAAAAACCACATCTTCTTCATCCAGCCTCCAGTTGATGGGCACTTGGGCTGCTTCCAAGTTTTAGCTATTATAAACTGTGCTGCTATAAACGTGGGTGCACATATATCACTGTGGTATGACGCTTTTAATTCTTTGGGGAAGATACCCAGCAGAGGAATAGCTGGGTCAAATGGGACTTCCAGTTCTAGTTCTCTGAGGTATCTCCATACTGATTTCCACAGTGTTTGCACCAGTATGCACTCCCACCAACAATGGAGAACGGTTCCTTTCTCCCCACAACCCCGCTAGCATTTGTTATTTGTTGATTTCTTGATAGCAGCCATTCTTTCTGGATTGAGGTGAAATCTCAGTCTTGTTTTTATCTGCATCAGTCAAATGAACTGTGATGTTGAACATTTTTTCATATGTTTATTTGCTGTTTTTACTTCTTTGAGAAATATCTGTTCATTCCAGATACCCATTTTTAAATTGGGTGTTTATATTTGCGGGGGGGGGGTCTGATGTTTTTTGAGTTCTTTATATAGTAGATAGTAGACCTTTGTTTGAGGAACAGCTGGCAAAATTTTTTTCCCACTTTTTAGGTTTTCTCTTAGCTCTGTTGGTGGTTTCTCTTGCAGAGACTTTTTAATAAGATGAGATCTCAGTTGTTGATTCTTTCTGCTAGTTCCCATGCTACTGAGGTTTTGTTCATAAAGTCTTTTCCTATGCCAATGTCTTTGATAGTTCTACCTAACTTATCTTCCTGTGAGTTTAGTGTTTCTGTTTTAATATTTAGATGATCTTTAATCCACTTGGATTTTAGTTTAATGCATGGTGAAAGATAGGGTTCTAGTTTTAATCTTTGACAAGTTGAAATCCAGTTTCTTCAACACCATTTATTAAAGAGGCTACCTTTCCTCCCGTGAGGATGGTTGGCTCCTTTGTCAAAGATGAGGTGGCTGAGTGTGTCTGGAGTTGTTTCTGTATCTTCTAGTCTATTTCACTGATCTTCGGGTCTGTTTCTTTGAGACTACCATGCTGTTTTGATCACAGTGGCTTTGTAGTATAGTTTTAAATTGGGGGTTTTAATACCCCCTGCCATATCTCTGTTGCCTAGAATTGCTTTTGCTATTCTAGGTCTCTTCTTGTTCCAAATGAATTTTTGGATTGTTTTCTGTAGCTCTGTGAAATATACTGTTTTGATTTCAATTGAGATTGCATTGAATCAGTATAGCAGTTTTGGAAGTATGGCCATTTTCTCTATATTGGTTCTTCCTACCCAGGAACAAGGGATGTTTTTCCATTTTCTTATATTGTCTTCAATCTCTCTTTTCAGGGTGCTATCGTTTTCAAAGAAGAGGTCTTTGATTTCTTTTGTTAGGTTGATTCCTAGGTATTTCAGTTTTTTGATGCTATTGTGAAAGGAATTGTTTGCCATACTTCTTTTGCAGTGAGTCTGTTGTTCGTGTAGAGGAAAGGTATTGATTTTTGTGTGTTGACCTTGCATCCAGCTACTTTACTGAATTTGGTTATTAAGTCTAGAAGACTTTTGGTGTAGTTCTTGAGGTCTTCTATATACAGTATCAAACAGACATAGTATTAAGGGAATTCAGACACTTAAGACTGAAAGCATAAAGGACTTTATAAGCATTGGTAAACTTCAAGAATGTATTGGAAAAGAACAGAAAATTAATGACTTTTGACTTCATTTCTTGAATATAATTGTGATAGGATTTGAGTTTTATTTTAAAAATCAATATACCTTTTTTAGTAAGTAGTCTAACAAGAAAAAATGTGGAAATGATGACATTCATTAGCATGTAATTTCAATAATATAGGCAGAAGGTGTTAATGACTTACTTGATTTGTGATGAGAGCAATGAAGATATATAGAAGAGATCCAAGGATTATATTTCCTAGGCAAAGCCAATAGTACTTACTGATGAATTTACATTTGAAAAAAGGAGTTTAGAAGATCATGGTGTACAACTGGTCTTTTGGTTGGGTGGATAATAAGAATTTTTTTATTATAAGGGTGATCCAAGTATCTTATTTTTGAAATTTGTCAGCACATTTTAACCCTTTGCTATGGAGACTATTTGAATCTCTTAAGAAGAGACAATATTTGTCCTTTAAAACAAGGAAAATACACACAATACTTATTGCATCAACCTCTGGCACAGAAGATAACGCCACATGTCCCAGGATATCTTAAACATGTGTGTCTCTGGCTTTGAAACATGAAGAAATTATGCAATATTCATCTTAGAGAGCTTGGTGAAAGCATCAACAGCTATATTCAGGTTATAGGGAACCAAAGATTCTAGTGAATGTGTGAAGTGATTGATATACTATTACTGGCCTTGAAAATCACAGTCTGTCCCTAACATTGATAACACAGACATTTTCATGAATGATGTGCTTTCATCTTTCCTTAAAGAGATGAGAGGCCTTCGTATAAAATTAACTCATACAAAACGTGTAAGATAAATCCACAAAATATAAAGTTCTTTAGTAAAGGTTCTGAGAGTTCAGTGATCTTGGTAGTGCGAAGACTAACAAGTCACACTATGTTTTCGCAACCACTAAAGAAAAGGCACACTATTTCTTGGTTTTAGAAAATTTATCTACACATAAAACATGTTGTTACTTCAATGCATTCTCTAGGTGATCAAAAACTTGAATTCTGAGAGCAATAGCGAGTAAGAAGAAGCCTCTTTGGCATCTACAAAATAGTGCAAGCAACTCTAACCTTTAGCCTTTTAACCAAGGAAATAAAATTATCTGATGCTTCTGGTTACATGAGGAGACTGGCAAACCCAAGTAGGGTTCTTAGGTTTTTGCTCTTCTTTTAATTTTCCCTTTGAAGTCATGGTGATAAAGGAACCTGACTGCTGATAACAGGCACACCTATGACAGGTGCTGTCCACCCTGAACTGAGTGTTAGCTGATCCATAAAGTCATTTTAAATGTTAGCATATATTCCATGTCATGCAAATTACAGTTAGTATGATCCCAAGCAGTTATTCAAAGGACAGGTGAGTAGCCTGAACAGATGGTTCAGCTACTGATTTCTTCTTCTCCAGTACTCCCACTTTTGTTTACCCTACACTTTTGACTTTATGCACAATTTCCCATGAACAGTTAACTAAGATGGAGAATGGTCCTTACATATGCTACTGCAAGGTACACATTAATTGGCACTAAGAAGAATTCCATGTACAATATTTAATCTCTACTACATAGAGAAAAGAATTATCTGAAGATGTGCTCTTTACTTAGAAAGAGAAAGACCTCAAGATAAAAAAAAATATAACAAGTAGTTTAAAAGTCACAACCATAAAAGGAACAATATTTGGAAATTGCTATTAAGGAGTTTGGGAGAAGAGTTATGTTAGGATTAAATTGTGTCCCCTACAAAGAATGAACCATGAGATGAAGCTCTACCTTCAATACCTGTGCATACAGTGGTGTTTGAAAAGAAAGTCTTTGCAAATGGGCATGTTATGATGAGATCATTAGGTTATATCTTAATACAACATGACTTATGACTGTACAGAAAAGACAAATTTGAACAAACACACACACTCACACAGGGGGAGGGAATTATGTGAAGGTAAAAGTGAAGTTTGGAGAGATATGTATATAAATCAAGGCATACCAGAGATTATCACAAACCCATAGAAACTAGAATAAAATGCATAAAATATACTCTTTCTTACAGCCCTCAGAAGAAATCAACTGTATGAACACCATGATCTCAAATTCTAGCCTACAGAACTGTAAGACAATAAAATTTTGTTTTTTAGTTCATCCAGTGTTTGATACTTTGCTACAGCAGCCATAGGAAATTAATACAAGTTATATGGATATAAATCTTAAAATGTATCTCTTAGTATGATATATTTGCAGCTATATAGTTGTTCCTGAGGAGACCAACATGGCAGAGAAAGTCACAGTTAATCATGAAGACAGCTTGAAGTGCTTTGCAGGTGTCAATCATTTTCCCCTTTCAGCTCTAGTCATTAATTATTGGAGTACCCCCCCCAAATTGTCCAGATGGTTCATTGAGTATTTTTTACCAAGGTACCTTGAAAACTGCTGAATTTCTTTTATGACACCAAAGATATGTACAGCCCTACAATGATACCATAACACAGAGATACAACCATTTTCTTGGTTTATTGTGTTAAAATTCCTTCTCTTATTGATGACGGAGCACTTTATTTCCAACCAAACATTTACTGTGGAAATAGGTTTGCTTCTTTCTTCAGTCATGTTTTTATATCACCATCTCTGTGGATTTGCTAAATACAGTATCAATCACCACAAAACCCAGCTTAACAGTGTAGTATAAGAGGACTGATCATGTGTGGAATTTCATAGAGTCCTAGTTTTCAAATGTGCCATTACCAGAAGCAGTCAATAGTAAAAGATCTCATTGAAAATAAAAAGCTCAGTGTTGGAATTAGTTGAGAATCAGCTTGTGTAGTGAAACACTAGTCTTTTATTTTCCTTCTAAAATGTGGAGAATATTCACTGTTAAGAGAAATTAAGTATTCATAGGGTCAAAATTGAACCCAACCTTTGAATTTGATTCTGTTCTCATCAAATTCACTTTGCAACCAAATCATGGAAAGAATTAAATTTGTGAACTGAAGCACCAGTGTAATGAGGTTTAAACGGGGCCATGATGGTAAATTTCCAATTGTGCGATTAGTGTCCTTGTAAGAAAAGAAAGAAAACAAAACCCCACGTTTCTCTATCATATGAGGCTACAAAAGAATACAGTATTTGCAAATAAAGAAGATGGCCCTCACCAGGATCTGTGGGGCTTCTAAGCCTTCAGAACACAAGAAATAAATTTCTGTTGTTTATTATTAGTTTATGATACTTTTTTATGCAGGAGATGAAACTAAGACAAGAAGACACATTAAAAGTTTAGAATATGTTTTCAATTCTAAAAGTTTCGTCTTGTAGCTATTATACTTCACTAAGTTTTCCCATCACCATAACCAAGAAAAGAGCATATTGGTAAAATAAATGTCAGTTTACCAACAACAAAATGAATCTTCATTTGATATTTATACAGAATCTAGTATTGATAAAAACTTTTAAAATAACACTGGAAAACAATAAATAAGCAATTTTGCCAATAAGAGAAGTTGTGGGGTATAATATCTAAAGGAACGAGTTCTGGCACCCAGTAGTTTTGGTTCATATTCCTGTACTAGTTTTTAGATATTGTGCAAGCTTTGACACACTTCTTGTGTTTTATTACTCCCATCTCTAAAGTAGGAATCCAAATTATATTATTGGGTGTTAATAGGAAAATGTGTTAAATGCCTCTCACCTGCTGAAGAAGTATCTAGTTCAAAATTCCAAATATTATCAACGTATATTCGGTAATCCAAATACTTTTAAAAATCTCTAAAAGAATATAATATAAAAATGCATCTTATGTTTTGAAGGGTGAACTATTTCATCTAAATCATTTTTATAAACCTTAAGTGAATCACTCAGCTTGAATTAAAAAAAAAGTATAAGCACTCTCGATTTGTAATGAAGGAAAGGAAGTTATATGAGCAGCTAGGGTTAACTCCTTTACTTCACTACCAACAAAAAGGCGAACAGAAAAAATCCCATCTGTCCATATGACAAGTCCAAAATCAGACACCTGTGTGGCAAATATGCATAGCATTGAGTACCACAGATGCTCTAAATTTAGTGCAAACCATATGCTCAATGATTTACTTAAATTGGATTGGAAGGATGATCTACTATAGAAAAAGTCCGCAGAGCAATTAAGGAACAACATGTTTTGCTGCTTTCATCTCATCTTCCGTCCTTCAGTCCCAGATGTTACAACCACTACAGAGACATTAGCCAATTAATTCATTTATTGTCAGATTGTTATAGGTTCATGAAGATTTTGACCCACTTTGCTACATTTGTTCTGGCAGCAAGATTGATTTAATTATAAGTGTCTTAGGGACAAAAGGAACACAGTAGGATAGCATATGTTCTATTCAAATGGCTTAGTGCTTTTAACAAATACACCATGTGGAGTCTTCAAATGCATATGTGGAGAAAAGAAGGAGTGGAGGGAGCTAGCTCACATCTTCCTCCATTTCCTAACTGATGTTACTTGGCTCCACAAATCTAAGGGACCTCCCAATAAATCTAGTGTTTCATTCATGAATTTCTAATCTGTATTACTGTCCTGCTTTTTAAAAAATTATCATGTCGTATGTTGAAAATTCAGGATAGTAAATTCTAACTTATTAGTAAAATCCTTTCAATAAAATGCTTTTTCATATATTTTGAAAGTAAAACTCATGGCATAGATTTCACTCTAATTTTGCTTTAGATGTTACCTCAAACATGTTAATCCAATGATGCTCTTTAAGACATAAATTCCCTGAGTCTAGGTTTCTCCACTGGGGTCAGTCTATGTGTAAAGTAGACTATAGAGTTATTATCTTGATCATTAATATGTATAAAGTGTTTTTAAGTTTGTAACTGACAACACTATATTGAGATTACTAGTTTTCAAGTATGTGTTATCACTCCGGCTAGACTCCACTTTCCACAAGAGAAGGAAATATGATATAGATACAAATATATTAGTAATAAAGATACTTCTAATACAGATTTGAGGCCTAGTAAGCCCTCATTAAACACAAGTTGAATTGACCTGACTCTGATCTCATTATATTCTTTTCACATTCTATTATTTTTCTTTTTGCACTATATTATTTTTGCATTATGTTCTTTTATCCAGGTAGAAAATACAAAGCTAAAAAAGTAAGAATCAGTTGTTAAAGAATTTGGAAGAAAAGTACATTAAGTCAGTGGTTCTCAAAATGCTGTATGCTATCTCCACGCTGCTGAATCAGAATCACCTGGGAACTTGTTAGGAAGCCAGAAAATCTGGGTATCCAGTTCTGACCTAGTGAGGCATAACATCCAAGGGCAGAGCCAACAATCTGATGTAACAAGCCTTCCAGCTGATTCTGATCTATGCTAGCACATAAGATTGACCCTAAATAATAATCATATAGGAAATAATGTTTGTAATCATATGTAAATTCTCGGCAATTAAGGGCCAACACTATTCACTGATAGCAGACATTAAATTGCCATACTTTAATGAAGGGACTGCACTAAAATCTTTTATGAACAAAAGTCCCATAAGATAGAATCATAACCTTCTAGTGCATCCCAGTCCAAAAGAACTATCTACAGGGATAGAAGTTTTCTATATGGCTTTAGTCATTCCACTCAAAATGTGGTGAATGTGACTGATAACCTGGATTTTAAATATTACCAATGTTAAATAATTTCAATTCAACTAGGCATAGGTGGATAGCGCAGGTTACCATATTAGATAAAATAGTCTCAGTGGCTCTTCCACTAATGAAGGGTATTACCTATTGTACATAGATCTTTACTATTAGATAAAATAGATTAATAGCTTAAATACAATGAGGGGGTAAAATCTTTGAAAAAGTGGAATTTGGGTTGATCTCTGTGGGTGGAATAAATTTCAAAAGAAGAAAATAGAAGTGATTGTAGGCAGAGGGTATGACATACTAGAAAAGCATTCTGGAATACAAGGTGTAGAAATTGCCAAAATCAGTTTGCATGTAAAGTACAGTGGGTCCTCAAGTTACAACTGGCCTGACATACAAACAAATTGGGTTAACTATGTTAATGGAAGATTCATCTGCCTCTTGTTGTCAATAGTGTGTACCTAGGTAAACATTCAGATCTCAGCTGTATTGACTTAGTTAAAACCAGCCCTTGGGAACCGATCAAGTTTGTAAGTCAAGTATCCACTGTATATGTTAAGAAATTGTGGAAAATAAGAATGAAAACTTCACTGCATCCAAAATATGAAATATTAAAAAGCTTGGACTTTATTTTCTAGTTTTTAAAAATAATGAATATTTTAATGAAAAGAATAACATAATATTGAAGATGCTTAATTACACAGGATGAATCAACGAAGGAGAAAAGGCAGGAGGCCCAGTAAAATAGAATTTACAAGTACTGAGGGTACTCATTCAGGAATGTTTCACGGTAATTAGATAATTGAGTAGCTATTATAGGTTCATCATTTGCTAATACACTCATTATTAATGTTGAGAAAAGTATGGTCTACCTAAGCCAGAAATACACAAGGTGCTAATTTAATAAGCTAGTTGCTAGATATCCTATCAAATTCACTAAATTAGAACCTCAAACTCTGGGTCCTAATGATCTATAAAATATTTAACAATTTCAGTGGAGCTTATACAGAGCACAAACATTTTAGAACTAGTAGGCAAGTGATAAATAAAAAAATTCAATTTAGATAGACTAGGTATATACTTTGCTAAATGTTTAACATTTAATGATTTGGCTGCAATATCTGCTGAGCTTGTGGCTTGCATTAATTTTAACTCCTTTATTTCTCTATTGTACCATGGTCATAAAAGTAATGACTTCTGAGAACCAGCTATGTGAGCTATTAAACCTATGGGGGTCATACGAGCGACATGTCACATAAACTCAATTAACTCTATAATTTATCCTGGGGCCATTTTCACCTAGAGTACCCAGGTAGTTTTGGAAACAGAATTAGATGTGAAACTGTTTAAATGATTGTATGAGCTTGTTACTACATGATCAGATATAACTTCAGTATATATTTCCATTTTTTTAGCATTCTCCATTTTTTAGTGTTTAGAACCATTTTCCTATATTCCTCTTGAAATTGGGATTTCCCTTCCTGATTATGAGATGGGACATTGTGGAATACTCTTCCACACTGATTTTTACAAGACAGAGGCCCCCAAATAAGAATATTAATGCATTTTTCAGATCCCAATAGCAAATTAGTTAAGACAATAAAATAAAAAGAAGTATTTTCCAATATTGTTACACTTTGCAATCTATTGGCTAGTTAATAATTTGTAATGGGGAAGACTTTTTTCTTTAATATTCCTTGTCGCTTATTAGACTACCAGACACAGGGCATGAGGAAAAAGCAATGGGGAGAAAGATTCCAAACCTGGGGCCAATTTAGACATAGTGTCAATCGTAGAGAAAGAAGTTATTTCTTCCTTCTCAGTCACAATACAATAACTTACTCTGTTCCGTCTTCATTTTCAGGGTGACTAAATTGTGAAACATGAACATTCTCCTAACTTCATTTTACCAACGATGAATTCTGTTTCCTGCGAGTTGAAATAACATCCGTTAATATATTGCTTTTGATATATGAAATGGACACACATTATAAAAACGAATGTACATTCCCACTTGTTTTACGAAACCCTTTTCCACTTACCTGCTGCAATTGATTAAGAATAAATTATTATTATTCATTGGGGAATTCTAAAAACTGTAAATTTCTCTGGCCCCATAAAGTTTTAAAGATTTTTCTCCCTATAATTTAAATGTTTCCTAAATATTTTCATATTGCTTAAGTATCATTGATACTTAAAAATTGACACTTTGCAGCTAGAATAATATGTAGAGCAAACATTTCCATTCCCTACATTAAATATTTATCAAATCTTAAAGATTGCTAGCATCTTCTATTTTTAAATGTAATATGAAGAGAAACTTTTCAGTTATTCTCTAAAAAGATAATTTACTATGTACTGAAATTATCTTTTGAAAAATAATGCTTGTTAATTGTTATCATTTCTTAACTCAACTCTGATTATCTCTATGATTTTATAACTCAGATTTAATAATCAGGAAAAATATTTATTTCACATTAGAATAACAATGGATTTATGCAACAAAATCCCATATATACCTAGTAAGTAATAAAATAGCAAGTTGTTCATGTTCTATTACACTTTTAAAAATGACAGTGTTCATTTCCAAAAATTATTTTTCTCACGGTTAATATTGCTAAAGCCAGTGAAGTAGAAAAATGCTCTTTCTATTGTTCTAGGACACTACTATCTATACACACATTTTACAAGGCAAAGGCTTCACATACTGTATAACTAACCCTACCTCCCTCCTACTTGCATGAGGAAAGTTGAGCAAAATCCATATGCTAAAATGAAGCAAGCATTGTACAGTAATAATGTTCTGTTTATTGACCTGTAAGCTCATAGCTATTTCATATGAGCAGTAGGTTGAGCTCAGCTTTGACTGCAAATTAATAAATCTGCACAGGAAATGTAATAAATCTAATCTCACTACAGAACAATTAGGCGTACAAGGTAATGATTAAAAAATATAATTATTATAGATAGATGAGCTAGGTAAAAATATTATAGGCAGTCAGATAGGGCTAAGTCCTCAAGAGGCCTAGGACAAAGGTGAAACCAACCACAGTTGCACATCGGCTGAAAACCAGGCCTCAAGATGGTGACATGATGACCAGACACACATACTTTTTTAAAGTACTGGGCTTAGTGAAGTATATATAGCCATCAACCACCCTGGGGGTGACCAGTGACCTGTGGACCCACTGCCTCCTAGGAGAATCCTTGTTCTTTCCATCCACGCTTAGTACATGACTCGCTTCCCAATTGGACCACCATTACCTAAATGACTATATTTGTAACCTTATTGGATGTTCATGGCTGTGGCCCACATTGTACCCACATGGCTTTCACCCTATAAAACTTCTCTGTAAAGTGAGGTCCTTGGGCTACCCACTTGGGACCCCTCCTGCCCCTCAGGAGCTTTCCTATCAATAAATATCTTCCTACTTTTAACCTCCATTGTTCCTAGGACTCATTCTTCAATTTCTAGAGAACAAGTACTAGGCATATCATATAGTTAACAGGTTGGATGATATAGTATTTCATATTTCCCGTGACATATTGACTGGATCTACTTTAAATATCAAACATTTTTTAGTATTTTAAATGCTTTCTTATGCATGCACATGAAAACGTTCACAACTGAACCATCCATTTAGACACTTTGGTTTTCTTAGTCACTTTTTCTCAGTCCCCAACATACGCTGGTCAAAACTGTTGATCAAGGGGTGGGAATTTAGCTCAGTGGTTTTGTCATCTGCTGTGCAAGTGCAAGGACCCGAGTTTGATCCCTGGTACCAAAAAACAAAAAACCAAAAAAAGCTGTTGATCAAATTTCTGGCTTTTTTAACCTTCACTTCACCAAATTCCAAAAAATATCTCATCCAACTTCTAATTTCCTAGCATCTTTTATATGTGAATGTAGGAAGTCCAAATCTTTCAGGAATTCAACAATGCAATGCTTACCCCATACTGTGCAATCTTGAGGCTACTACAGGATGGAGTATGTCTGGGAAAGTTAAATGTAAATTACGGGAAGGAAGGCCACCAGTGTGGTTCAAATGTTATCAAGGGATAGTCACAGCTGGAGATTAGAATGCCTTTTATGTTACTAAGCAAGAAAGGATAAAGAGTTATTGTTTCTGAAAAGACAAATCTGCATAAATCTCATGAGGGAGTAAAAGAACAAGCCAGTATAATTTACAGTGGTGCTATATGAGAAAGTAGAAAAGACAGTGAGAATTTCACTGTATGAGGGAAAAAGGTTTGGTTCAAAATTCTCTGGAAGGCTCAAATGGGTTTTATGTACGAGTAGGATTTAAACACACTGGGGAAGGATAACACCTTAAAGAACTATATTTTTGCTTCATAGATGCTTTATAAATGAATATATATCTATATATATTTATATGCTATTTTTCAATCATTTGTGTGCTAATGGCTAATAAATACCCCCAAAGACCTGTGAAATACCTGGAGGCAACTATGTAAGGAAGAAACTATTATTAAAGAGGATTGAAAACCAACAGCCTTTGGTCTTCTAATATTTAAGTCATTCTTTACTAAGAAAATAAAATCATATGAATTAAAAGGCCCACATTTCCACTAGGGATAAATTTCTTCCAAGAAGTTCCTAAACTACTTAGTCAAACAAATTGGAAATTTACAGCAAAGAAAGCCATACATTTACTTTAGAATTGTAGGTTTCTATCCAAGAACAATTTATTTCTCTGGGGAAAACATTTGGATGAATTATCCAGTTCTACTTATCTTGTGTTGCTTCTGTTGATGCTTTAACCTGAATATGTTTCAAAAGTGTTTCAAAATTATTTCAAAAGAAACCCAGAGAAACAGAAAGTGTCCTTTCTTTTTAAACCTATGGACCTTACTCTGGAGAACTGGAATTGCATTTCATATCTGGTTTGGAACTCAGTTCTTTAGAGCTAAACATAATCATCCTTAATCCATTTGGCTGCTTGCTTATTACTTTGAAGAGTGGGAAGAAAGGTGCCTCTATTGGGTTTGCTCTTCAATTCGTGCTTCTTTAAAGAATGCAGGTGAATAATCTATATTTCAAAGAAAGATGACCTTTACTTGACTTAATGGAATCTCTCTTTCAATATCTGAAATGAGAAAGTGATTAAAGCTTTGGTTGATAGGCAAGATGTACTTTAGGAATAGATAAGCATAAAGGTCAGACACTGTCAGAAAGGATTTTAACTTTCTTTAATATTTAAGTATTTCATATGAATCATGGTTTATGCATTAATAGTATATTTTTAAGTTGGATTAAAAATCCCTCCTGTTTTGTGAATCTTAAAATGGTTTCTGAAATGAAGTAAAGATATTGGGCAAAGCAGGCGTGTATTTGTTGAGATTGTCATAGAGACTAGATCTATTATATTCTCAGAAACCATATGACAATATAATGGATACTTCACACACTGATTCACAGGGTTTAAAATTCTGTTAGATATATTTTTAAATTTATAAGTAATATGAATTTTAGAAGCTATGATTTAACTGTCAACTATATTCAAGGAATTTCTCTCAACAAATAAACAGGAAAATTCTAACATGTATCAAGGGTTCACAAGGTATCACATTTTTTAAACTCAAATTTGAATGACATGTTGTCTCAGGCAGCAGTTGAGAAACCACCCTGTGCTCCACTGGCTGCCCAAGCCTCCCTAGCCCATCTCCAGAAAAGGATCCTTCTTTGATCCTGTACTAATGCTCAAGGGTCCCCATTACTCTCTGTCTATATATCATCAAAGATACATAACTTCATTATACCCTTAGTTCTGTTTAAACCAATCAACACTAGAGGTCCAAGATTGGTAGTTTACCTGGATTTAAATTCCTTAAACAACTGCCTACTAACCTCTTAAAAATTACTTTACTATCCCTTTAACATCTCTTCCAGCTTGTCATTCTGGGACTCAAAATGATCAACAAAATCCCTGATCCTCAGTTGTATCCCTAAGTTCCTTTTAGAATTGTACTTGCTCTGGTCTGGCTCTCTCCCTCATACTTGACTTCCTATGAAGTCCTCCCACCCAATGCCCATGGAATATTTTCTTTAATTCTCATAGCATTATGTTTAGATGGAAAAAAAAAGATTCCTTCTTGTACTTCATTCTCACTTTCAGTCTATTTTAGTCTATTTCCTCTGTGAAAGCAGCCCATATTCATTCTTAAGATCAAAATATACTGCACATACAGTTCCTTGCTTTAGTCATTTACCATTTTCAAGGTCACTCCCAATCATTGCTGAAAGATTTTTGCTGGTGCACTGTCTCCTGCTTGAGTTTACTCTTGCCATATATAATTGCTGACATCAATTTGAGTGGATTGAGAAATGCCCAGAGAATTAGGAAAGCATACTTCTAGGTGTCTCTGAGTGGGTGAAAGAGGCATGACTTTGAGTATTATATGGCCCTCTGGACCTTTCTCTTGGACACTGTTACCCTGCTCTGCTTCTAAGCTTGCTCTGGCTTCCAGGTTCTTTGGCAATGATATTCCTTCCTTGGAACCAGACAACCATGCACTGAATATTCTGAGGCAATGAACCAAATTAAACCTCTTCTCCTTTAGTAGCTGTCAGGTGTTGTTTCCCGGTGAGAGGAAAGCTGATCATATTCCCAATGTCAATATTCCTGTAGATAATTTTTTCTCAACTCTGGTCTCAGTTCCTTCACTTTTTTCCTTCCAGTTGTCCCCTACTGTATGATGACTCTTCACTTTTCAACCCAAAGTGCACAACACATCATTACCCATAACTGAATCCCTTCTATGAACTTCAAGCACTCAAATCTGACTTCATTCATTCATGTAACTGCAACCAGTAGTAGCAAGATTCCAACAATTCTTAGACTCCTCTGGGAACATTAGTTTAACTATTTTTCCTTTTCCTGGCCTCTTACTCTATTTATGCCCTTGTCATCCAAATTAAACTACTTTCTTCAGCAATATGGTCTCCCTTTATTTTGTAACCCAATTATTTTTTCTTCTTCCTCACTTATCAGATACTTATGGAAAATATCCAGTCCTGCTGAATATCTCCTGAACTTTCCATCTTCACATGCATTCATGTTAAGTTTTCTCGCATTAAGTTAGTGCCACTCTTCTCTACTGGCCTTCTCTACTGGCCCTCATCACTACCTGATGTCCACAATACACTTCTCTTATCTATCCAATAACCTGTACGCCTAGATAGTAATTACATTTGATGTTCTCCATTATAATGTGCATAATTTCATCTTCTAATATAAAGTATGACCAATTTACTAAGAAAATAGAGGTAACCAGAGGAAAAGAAATCCACAAAGAGCACACCTATTTTCCTCACCTCAGTTTATTAACATGGAATTTCTCTTTATGCCAAAAGTTTCAGGCCAGCCCATCTATTTATGAGTGATAGTTCATATCCTTTTTAAAATCTTGCCCATCGTTCCACCAAAAACTGTTCTCCATGTCTCAATAGCATCATTCCCATCTGAACATCATCCTAATGACAGCTTCTGATTTTAAAAGTCTAACAAACAAATCCCTCACTTGAGCTTATAAAACTTGTGGTTATCATTTATATCTTCTCTGCTTTCATTGGTAGCAATGATCCTTTAAAAATTCTGTGTACATGAGGTCTCCATTTCCTCCACTTTCTTAAACTCTATTCAATCTTTTCCAATCAGTTTTATCTCCATCACTCCATAGTGTCAAAATCAGCGATGGGACTGGGGATCTAGCTAAGTGGCACCAGTGCCTGCCTTGCAAGCACAAGTTCCCAAGTTCGATCCCTGGTACAAAAAAAAAAAAAAAAATTAATTAATTAACAATGACTTTAGCCTCAATAAGTACAAGTTTCTCCCTTCGCATAGCAACATAATTGAAACAGATGAACTCTACTCTGCTTTGTGATACTATCTTCAGTTTTTGGAAAAAAAAGGAACTTAAGAAATCCAATTTCCTCCTACTTTTTGACTACTTTTGTTCCCACCCATCCCCTTGCCGATTCTGAGTAGTGTCTCTAACTGAGTTATGTAATATTCAGAGCTCAGTTCCTGGACTTGTTTTGAAGTTACTCTCTGCATTAAGAAACTTACAAATACTGTCGTAAGAGCATTAAGTACATAAGTTAAATACATCTTTGTAGTGCTGTGCAATTATTTTAATGACAATAAAATGTGCATGTTGTATGTGTAGGGTGGGGGTAGTCAATGGAGACTGATGGAAACAATTAATTTTTCCAATTGAAGTAGTTTAACATAAATTCTAGAAGGGAAGTAGCTGGTTTCTCCTCATAGACAAATATTCTTGATAATCATTTTGTGGTAATGAAAAGTGAATGGGGAAAAAAAATAGTAAAAATTTAGATTTAATTCCTGTGTTGGCTAATTATGATTACTGTGAATCATAGATATTCTTTGAGATTCTTTATCAATAAAGCATGGCTATTGGATAATATGTTGCAGTTTTTTCAAATGATGAAGTCAGGCTTAGTCTTTTATTCAGGTTCTAAAAATGAATTATCTCTTCTTCCTGCTACTCAAGACAGTCATTACACTTACACTCTTGAGTCTGTCTTCCTTTCACCTCTAGATCATACACTATCATTCATTTGCTTTCTTTTCTTTTAGACTTCCTAAAAGACTTCTTTTCATTTACTCTTCTTGCTCAAGTCTTTCTAATCCTGAAAGAAATTCATATAGGACCTGTTCAGTAGAACAAACATCTTAGTTCCTCAGCTTCAATAAGAACCAAATCCATTTATATATTATCCATTAAATTGAAAACATTATGGTAATTTCTTTTTTGATGCTCTGCATTGTTATTTTGCCAGTCACCCACTGTAGAAATACACAGTTGCCCCTGAGGCTTTCCCATCTGCCACATCAATCACATCAAATTAGTTGGCGAGTATACTTATGACATCTCCCAATTGTTTTCTTGACTCTTATCCTTCCTTTTCCCCTTAATGTTCACTACTTTAATTTAACTCTTGATTATCTATTTCTCAGAACATGGTAAAGGTTCTTACTGATCTTGTTGATTGATGTATCATTTTTTCAATTGTACTTTGTCAATCCAAGTGCTCATGTTTAAATCCGACAATATCACTTTTCTGTAAAAATAACTGTTACTTTTCATTTTGTACTACTTCTCAAACTTTTCCAACAATATACTCTTAATAAACAAATAATGGCTTGCTATGTACTTGAAAGTTTCTGCATTTGATTTCATAATATCCCTACATTTCTTAAGTTTAAGAAAAAATATCTTACAATGTACTTAAAGGGAAACCTCTTTCTATAATCACATTTTAGTTTCCTATTTGTGAATCTAATGTTTCTGTAAACTGAATGCTTCTTGGAAGAAATAAATGCTCTATTTTTTGCCTGTGAGGACAGTGTATATTGTCAGATGTATAGAAAGAGTTTAACCAATATTAATTAAGCTAATGAGCAAAAAGGAAAAAATTCCTCACTGGTTCAATACCAAAATTTTAGGATAAAAATCACATATTCAGATACTGTCTCTGATAGAATCATAATTATTTCTACTTCAGGATACTTCTGCCTAATAGGATGACGACAATTATTAGGAAGTAGATGTCTTTTTGTCTACACCTTTGTTTATTGACTACATTTTTTATTTTCTTTTTTGCGTCCCAAGTAATTGCTTGTATTCTTTCAAATTTTCCCTTTATAATAGCATATATTCACTTTTCTTTCTAGCATGTTCTTAGAAATTACAATTAAAATGATTTTACAGATACATTTATTAGTTCTCTGATATATAACATTACTACTATTCAGTATACCAGTTAATGTTAGTTTGCAACTTGACTTATTTAAGAGATTCTTGAGAGGTGAAAGAATGACAGGGGCACTACACTCATCAGAGTATTAAACCATTGCTGTTTGTAGATGGACTGCTTACCAGCAAGATTGTGGTTTCTCATGAGTTGTATTAGGCATCCACCAGCCACTCAGTACATTAACATGGTTTTCTGTAGAAGAAAAATAAGCTGAACAGGAAAATAGGCTGAAGGAAATAGGCTGAAAAAGGGACATGTGAGAAGTTATCTTTACTGAATATATCTTTTTGTATAATTCTATCTGAATCAATTTTTTTTTTTTTTTTTTTTTTTGGTACCAGGGATCGAACTCAGGACCTTGCACTTGCAAGGCAGGAGCTGGAACCACTGAGCTAAATCCCCAGGCCCAACAATTTTTAATACTTTTACATATTTTAAAAAATAAATTAACAAGGTGTAAGGGAAAACTGAATACAAAAGAGAATCTACTTATAAACAAATAAGATTGACACTTTGAAGATGAAGACTTTCAAAAGAAAAAGAACAAATTCCGTTAATGTTTTGATGAATCACTTTGCTAAACACTTTTAAATTAAAGGGAAGTAGAACAACCCACAAACTTGATATTTTCTCAGAAAGAAAGAGCATAAAATCTCTGAAACTGGTTTATGCATTGGAGGATCTATCAAATGCATTCTGAACATATTCCAGAATTTAATGATTTCGAATGTTTGTGTGTGTGTGAGAGAGAAAGCGAGCTTTTCATCACCCTGACCAAATATCTGAGAAAAACAAAGGAGGACAGATTAATTTGGGGTCATTATTTCAGATACTTCAGTCCATACTTGGCTGGCTCTTTTCTTTTGGAACCTACGGCAAAAAACTGGTAGAAGGGTATGGCATAGCAAAGCTCACCTATGGTAGCCAGAAGCATACAGAAGTCTGGAGATGGAAGCAAAGGGACCACAGACAAAATATAGTCCTCAAGGATACTTCCTCAGTGATCTACTTGTTCCAACTAGGCTTCCTTTCCTTCAGTGTCACATCATCTCGCAATAATGCCATCAAATTTGACTCCATCAGTGAATTAAACCACTTGATAAAATTAGACCTTCAGGATCCAATCAGTTCCTCAAAGTACTCGAGTTGGACGCCAAGCCTCCAGTACACTGGGCTTTTTCAGTGATATTTTGAATCCCAGCCATAATAATACACACGCTTGTGTCTATGCATATGTACTCTATTCACTAAATAGGCCCAGGAGTGTGCTAGTACATATCAATATACCTGGTGCTATTGTGGTTTTTTAAAAATTTCTGTGGTAATCAGCATTTATGATTCATCCCAGTGATCCATATATTCTTCTATCATCACACTCCTGTAGTTCATATTCACACTTAACTAAAACTCACTTGCATGACCAAGAGATATTGGAAATAAGTACATGATTCCCAAGGACAGCCCAAATATATTTAGAGGAAAATAGGAAAACAATTATTATTAATAGGGTTTTTAAATACCATCAACTAATAAAAAAAAGACTACATGGAAAATGATTAATTTCAGGTATGGGCAAAGAAACTATAAGCTAAAACTAAAACTATCGCTATGCTGAAAATTAAGGAAGTACTTAAAACTAATGATGGTTTAATGATGGTTCTGGTAGTTTCAGAATGTTACAAAAGTGTATTTGTCTGTTTCTGTTGCTAATAACAGAGCACACACCATCTCCCTACAATCAATATAACTATTATTTACTGGAAACATGTACTAATAAAAATAACAATTTAAAAATGTGTTTTATCTTAACTCACATTTCTTGCACTTCTCAATGAGCTTCTCGCCAGCTGAGCTCTGAGGTGGTGCAGTGCATCATGTAGTGAGACAAGTAGCATGTATACATGTGTGACTATATGTGTGTGTGAGTATATGTGTAAGGTTTGAGTGTGTGTGTATATGTGTGTGTGTCTGTCTGTCTGTCTGCATTCACCGGTGTCTGTCTCTTCTTATAAAGTCATAGCTATTCCCCACATCTAAAAGACACAGTTGGATTGTTTTCACCTTTAAATATTTCATGGTGATCTTAGCACTTGGTAGGCTGAGGCAGGAGGATCTCTATGAATTAGATGCCTGCCTGGGCTGGATAGTGAGTTCAAGGGCAGCTGAACGACATAATGAGACCATGTATCAAAAACCCAAAAAATAAATGAATGAATAAATAAATATTTCATCATGAGGATTAAGCACCAACATCAACTTCAGAGCGAACAAACCATTTTCAAAGAGTCAGCTTGACAGGGCCCAACTAGATAAATTGGTGCAATTTAACATATAAATTTATACAGATTTTCATCAAATAAAGTAAGAATACATGAATACACTTATGGAACATAATGAATGCAGATATGTATATATGTGTGTATAAATATATAATTAAAAGAAATAATAAGTGAATAGCCAGCAAGGAAAATTCTTAACTTTGATAAAATATCAGTTGATAAACATAGATCAAATAATATAGTTAGATAATTATCTTTATAGCAAACATATTAAAAATTGATTCTGTTAAGAATCATCAATACATGTATAATCAAGAGAAAGAAGACATTTTATGAGGAATAGGATATTTATATATTCTCAAAAGATCTCTCCTCAAATTAGATACTAATTAGAAAAGGAAGAGTAGCAATTATGAAGTGGATAAATTGAACAACACTTTAAATAACTGATCAAAATTAACATCACCAAAAATCACAAAGGAACATCATAGGTTCCATTTTAACGATCTGAGGACAAAGCCTCCCTTAAGAACTATGTCAGCCCAAAATGCATAACCTGAATCTAATCATAAGGAAACATCAGCCAAATCTAAACTGAGGGAGAGTCCGTAAAATAACTGGCTTGTGTTCCTCAAGAAATATTAAGGTCGTGAAAGTCAAAGAAAGGTTGACAGAAAGTCACAGATTAAAGGAGACTAAAGAGATGTGCCAACTTTATTTATTACATAGCTGGATATGAGCCTGTCCTGAAAATCATTTTATGAAGAACATTGTTGACACCATTAAATAAATTAGACTAAATACAGTATATTATAAGTAACCATAATATTATCTTGAATTTCCTAAAACTATAAATGTCATTATAGTTTCAAAAGGCAATATTCTTGTTCTTAGTAAATGCAAATTGAAACATTAAAAGTATAAAGTGTTATGAGGTTTAATCCCAGTCTCATCTGTTAAAGGTATATCACACACACATACAAACACACACACACACACACACACACACACACACAGAGGAAAGTAAAACTATATGAGTGATTCATTCTTGAAACCTGTCCAAATTTGGAAATTATTTCAAAATAAAAAGTTAAATTGGTCAATAGTTGTGTTAAAACAAGTTTCATGTGGAAATTTTCATTCTTTTGACATTTTATTTCAAATCCATCTCTTTGATTTAAGATTAGAGAAAATGGTTAAAATATTAGAAGTGAAAGGTAATTCAACTACCGTTGGTCAGAACATCAGCTTCAGTATTAGGAGAACTGGTGATCATTTCAAGTAAACAGATTAAATCATGCGTGGGGCAAAGGCAGGGAGAAGGAGTAAGGAAACTGCAGAGAAGACATTTATCTTGGAGCACAGAGGGTTCGAGGAAGGATTCAGGATTTTTCTAGGCATTAGTAAATAAGTTCCAGTTTTGTCTTTTTGTATATTTGTTAGAATTTTCTGCAAGCCTTGGCCATTATTTTAGCACAATGAATTTCAACGAAACATACATAAAAATTATAATAGTGTGATTGCAACTGCATTCATGACATACACCCAATCTTCAATTATACTTTTAAAAATCCAATTCTTTATTTGGAAGGAAATTCAAGTTTCCCCAATTTCATCCGCTCTTTTTCACTAGCATTGATCTAAATTGTTGTGGGCAGAATGGGAGGGAGAGAGAAGAATCAAATAGGCAAACGTGAAAGAGGTGAGACTGACATTCTTTCCTTATCAACCTTGCTTTAGATCAGAATCTGTTTTCAATTCCTCAGGCTTTATTCTCATATCACCCACTTCTGAGTTGTCACTGTCTTTTATACTCCCATAAACATTGCTGACAGTCACATTACTTTAAGAATGCCAGCCAATTATATTTTAGAAACTCCACCAAGTCTTCCAGGTACCTCTTTTGCCTCACCAACTATTCCAGGTCTACCGTCACACCTCCAGCCTTGGCTGATTAATTTAGAGGCATGGGCACTGTGTAATATTATGTATGTCCCATCTGTCATCAGAATTTGGAGTAGTGAACATCTCAGACACTTTCAGAAAGGCCAGAATTTTCCTATATTGTAACTAAATCTTCTTTGTTGATACACTAAGGGGACGTGAAAGCATTCATTTGGTACACTGTGAGGTTGTTTGTTCATTCCTCTGCAATGAAATCGTGCATTTTATTATTTATTTTTATTACTACATGTTTTCAGTACATAATGTTTACATTTCTTGTGTGGAGTTGTTACATGTACAAAACACATCTCAACACATTCCTTTTTATACTCTCTCTCTTTCCCCACTCCAATTCCTCCATCAGTTGATCTCCTCTCCATATGATGCATCTCCCTACTCCCTATTATCTTTTTTTGTTCTTTATTTATATTTTGGGTTTCTCATATAAGAGAAACCATTCACTATTAAACTGCGTCTGATTTATTTCATTTTATTTCATTATGATGTCAAGGTGCATCGATTTCCCTTCAAATGACTCCAGTTTATCTCTAGAACAGAGTGCTCCACTGGGTGTGGACACCACATTGTCTTCATCCATTGTTTGTTGGACATATAAGCTGGTTCCATGATTTAGCTATTATGAATTGTACGACATAATAGTTCAAAAAATCTACCTAGATTATTTCCTTTTGGTTGTCAACCTGCTATTACATAATCAACGTGTGTCTTCCCCACTCTGAATACAACACACACACACACACACACACACACACAAATTTTTAAGCAGAAAGAATGCTGAGTCAAAAACAAATAGATTTTTATTCTCAAAATAATAAATAACTCTCAGAAATCCGAATCATCTAATTCATCTCCCAGCTTTGTAAATTTTACTAAAGCCATTAATATGCTCAATGGTGTTTCCCCTCTCTTTTATGTGAATGTGTGTGTGTATCCCTTTTCCTAGGGAAAACAAAATCTCTACCCATTAGAAATGAACCAGAGAAGAAATCAGTGAATACTAGAAAACTATCCAAAACAAGAACAATAAAATTACTTTAATTTTGTTAAATTCATCTCATTTCTCCACTTGTAGCATAGTTTCTATCTGATCTATTAGTGCCTTTCGAATTGCTACTTTGAGCTAGACAATATGGAGGTACATTGGAATGGATAAACCATTGTTTCTGTCAATTCAGTATCCAGGGTAAATACACAAGAAAGGTGTGTTCCTGTGTATTTATTTCCCAATCTCAAAGACTGAATTTAAGCTAATCACAGTTGAGGAGTACTGGTAAGATTCACCTGAGGAGTGACTTCCAGAAGAATTCTGATACTGTGGCCATGAGGCCAGACGGTGCTAGAGGAGCGAGTGCACCCTTAACAGGGTTTGTGCATTCAGGAAGCTTCTTATAATCCATAAGAAACATGTCTTCAGAGTTGTTTGATCAAACTACCTCTGAGCACTACTGAACGGTAGAGGTAGAAACATGGCCACCAAAAATACAGTCCTTTAATATAGCTCATCTGGCAACATTGAAACAATATTCATCATAGCACAATTCTACTGGGCTGCACATGTGCAAAAAATAGAAGACAGCAGGATACTCAACTGCTGCTGTAAAGTGAGCTGAAATGGGGGTAATCACAAGCAGAGAGGGCAGTGGAAACATGTTAGGGATTCATAGAAGCACAGCCTTGAGCAGTGTGGCATAGCTGAATATATGAGAAGGTGTATGCTGCTGAAAGAATCAAAGAACAAGCTTGCTCTTAAAGAATCTATTTTTAATGACACAGGATACAGTATTTTGTATCTATATGCAGTTCTATTTATTTCCTCCTTTTAATAACAAAGATTAGTATGGAGGCCATACCCGGTTGAAAATTGTTTTTTCTAGCTAAATCGATAATTATTTTGCATGGCACCTTGAAAACATAATTCTATTAAAATTTTAAAAGCTCCTACTGGAGGGCAGAGGGTATATTTACACACACAGTAGTCCTAGTAATATTATTATGTGATTATTATCACATTATTACACTTTTCTTGAAAATCAAGAAGGAACCTAACAAAGAAAAGGGTGGAAGTGAGAGATTAATTTTGCCTCTAAAGTGCAGCACAACCCTACAGTGATGCACCTGGTTTTTGAGGGAGGCTTATGGAAATAATTCTCATTATTTCAGGCACATCTATTTATTCATTCAATCATTCAACAAGTATTTACTCGGGGTTGTATGCCTACACTGTGTTACTCACCCTTTGAGACAAATGGAATCGACAGAGACTATTGGCATGCATGATAGGAGATTTTGCTTTTCTTTTCAGATTTCAGCTTGAGGTAGGGAGAAGGGAGTACACTTATTTCCATGCAAACCATGTTCCTCACTCCATATAACAAGAAGTACTTAGCTCTCACAGACTAAAATTCTGGCAGACATCCATTGAACCTTAGAACAACTTCCAGAATTACAATGACTTTAGATGCAGAGTCAACAGTACATCATTATGATGAAAGTTCTTTTTCATTTTTTCCTTGCCTGTAGAAAATTTTGTGACAAAGGTGAGCTAAATGGTTGGAAATAGAAGAAAATGTAACAGAATCACAAAGGAAGTAAATAATTAGAAAGGATAATTTGATTTAAAAAGATTGCGATGCTGCACAAAGGCTTTTCAAGGTCAGTTCTTTAGATAGTTCATTTTCAGTGTATCTTTTTTAGCTGATTCAATTGAGATCATTTAAAATTTTGCAAGTTGGCTTTCTTTATTCTTGAAAGAATTTATGAGGTACAACTTAATTGAACTACCTGGAAAGCTACTGAATTTGATTATAAACTCACATAGACAATTACTCAGTTTATGTTAGCTGAATGCCATGCACTTCAGTGATGATTTTATACACTTTCTTAGTTCCTTACTGGTTGTACAGTTATTGCTTTGATGGAAACATTTCCCAATTTCCACTGAAGAGAGGAATTCTCAAAGAGGAGAAAACAGGGAATGGGTGGTTTCCTACCTAATCCTAGTGACTTTGCAACAGCTTTGAATTAGCTGCAAAGCATGACACTTCCATATTCTTTTAATAAAAGGAATTATTTTCATTTTCTAGTAAAATTTTCTTTCCATATTGGTACAAGGGCAAACATTTCAGATTCTGCAAAGACTAAAGTTCAAGACTATAAATCGCTGGTTTTTTTTTTTTCAAAGTCAGTTTTCATAGTGCGTAGATTTTTTAATTCAGCTCATGGTGAACAAGTCTCAGTGTTTAAACAAAAGGAACAGAATTTTTTCAAAAAACTTTAAAATACTAAAGAGACAAAAATAGCTTTTTAGACTGTACTGACTTATTATATATTTGCACATCTTTCTTATTAATTATGTACTTGTACGTTAGGAAGTACGACTATTTCTGATTTCCTTCTACAATGTGATCCAAACAATTATGTTTTAAAATGTAATATTTAGAGTAAAAATTATCATTCAGCTGAACATTTTTTTCTTGAGTTTCATGTTTATTTCACCCAAAAAAGATTTCCATCCTTGAGTGGAGCAAATAATAAGCTAGATGCTGTCAGTCATATTAAATTTGGCAAGTCTCTTTGCTCTATTGTTGAATGCTTTCTGGTTGAAATTAAACCCATGAGAAAAAGGATTACTCTTTAGGTGAGTGCAGTAATAAACTTTTGTGCTGACAAGCTCTGACCTTGTGTTACTTCATTCCTTAAGAGAAAACCAAATTTGATTTTGGCATCACAATTTTTAAGAAACTATTTGAGTATACAAAATTATATTTATAGATTTTATTTCTCTGTCTCTATTAGTAAGAATAAATACTTGAACATGTTCAAATGTGTAAACTCTTTTTAGAACTGTTGAAATTCCATTTAATTAAGCTTACTAAAAGATTCCATTTAATTATGGTTATTATTGAACATTTATCATTACAAGGCTATTTTGAGTATATACATGTTAACATCCAAGATTCCAAAAAATCAAAAATTAATCAAATACATTTTCAATAACTTCATTGTGAATAATAGATCCATCAAATAACACCCTCCTTGTTGTTGATATTCTCACTTTATTAATATTTCATACTCAAGCAAAATAATATTTTTCTTAATGTAGGCAGTAAATAGTTTTTTATTATTATCAAATACTAATAAGTAATATCATTTGCACTTATTTTGTCTCAGTTTTTTCATTTTTCAGTCACTTATTTTGACTTCTTTTTAGGGTTTTATATATTCAAATCAACTTCCAAGTTGTAGCTGATAAGGGAATGCAATATACTAAAAGTGTTTTACAATTCTGAACAGAATAAGAAGTTTTCTCAGAAAATTAATAATTCTTTTCATATATTTTCCTGGAAACATGTTGATCTTTTTTGTAAATATCCTCACTTTATTTTCTCTCAGTATTCTAGCCACATCATCCTTATCCATTCATCATCTTAGATTCTGAAAACAATTTCCTGAAGAGCTACCTTTCCCTCACTTCCATGGATTCCACACATTTCTGATTCCACACATTATACTTCTTACATACTGCTACTGGAAGTGTCAGTTTTCTCCAAAATTGTCTCCAAAATCAAAGCCAAACACCTGCCTGGCATTTTGACCTCAGTCTATGGCAAATTCATTTTCCTTAATGTCCAAACAGACAAAACACACTATATGCTATTTTGCAAGAACCCCATGCTTTCTGAGTACATTTTTCTCTTTCTGGAAATATCTATTATTCACTTTAATCTGTCAGAATTATTTCAATTAGACCAGGTAATGCAAAAATACAATTAAATGCTGATATTTTTCCAAAACAAATTATTTTTATCATCTGTCTTTTAACTCCAATATTTTGTAAATCACATATGAAATTTAGTGAATTTTATTTTTCATAATCCACATATCTATTTTATATATATATCTATATATATATATATATATATATATCTTTTCTTAACTGGAAGTTTTCTATTAACTTCTTTATTTTTTGGTATCTTTCCATTTTCTACTATGTTAATAGTACTTTCAGAAACAGTATTTCTGAAACAATTATTTAGCCTTAATAAATCATTTAATTAAATTATTAACCAAATATTGGTAAAGTACTTGTTAATATAAGAAATAATCATAAGTTAACACTAACAATGTATAATATGATAATTAGCTAATACATTTGAACTATTACTTGATCCTATCTGTTTGTAATTCTTTATATGTATCAACTCATGTTTATCTAAAATGAACAAAGATTGAGTTGGGTATTACTACTCTTATCATATGGATGAGAATATACAGTGACACTTTCAAGGTGCACAGATACAATAGTTAAGAGAGGCAGTGTCTATTTCATGTTTATTTGATGCCAATGCCAGTTCACTTAACTATTACCCAGGAAAAAATAGTATTATAAAACTCATTTTAAAAAATATTGCAAAAGGGTGCATTAACATACAGTTAAATAGAATTCATAAATAATTGTTCAAGTACATGCATGGAAGTTCAGAGGATAAAATACCAATTTAAATATGCATATCATAAGTTTCCATGGAACATATGGGTATTAGGATGGAGGTGGAAAAATGGAGTTTACATGTGGATAGGAATGTGATCATTGGAATTGGTGAGGAAGAGAGCTTTGCTGTCATCCACTGCCCAAGTAGAGACAGCCAAAACTGATGACAAAGCCTGAGAACAATGACAGATCTGATTTTGGATGATTCATTGATCTAGCATGAACATGGAAAGATTCTTTACCTCCAAAAAAATAATAAATATATTTCACACATCACATTAGGTAAGATTCAAACATATTTATTTTAAATATTTCCATTGTTAAGTTTTATATTTGACCATAGGAAGCTTTAATAATGTTTATGCTGAATTCACCTAGGTAAGTCATGAGTTGCTGAACTCTGGCTGGCAAAATAAAATATCACACTTGGTGGTTTAAACAACATAGAATAATTTTCACAAAGTCTAGATGCTAAAGATCCAAAATCTGTGCCAGCATGATTGGTTTCTGGTTAGACCTCAGTGTCAGGACTAAAGACTGTCACTTTCTGTCCATGTCCTCATAAGATTTTTCCATATACCTGAGTGGACAGAGCGTATGTTCTGGTGTCTCTTTCTCTCCTTAAGAAGATAGCATTCCTATAGAATTTGAATGTACCCTTATAACACAATGCATTCTATACAAGTCTATTTGTCTAATGCTTCCTCTTTAGAGAGACCACAGCTTTGGAAAATAATCATTTCTGATGACATCCTCATATTTCCATTCTGAAGAAGAATGATAAAAACCTTACATACCAAAAGATTAATTATTTTAGGAGTCAGTAGTTTTGAAACAATGACTCATAGCCAAAGTCTCAAGAAAAATAAAGAATGTGAAAAATCCAAGATTAAATAATGCTTCACTAAAAATAATAATAATGCTTTATTGTAGAGTCAAAGGTTTTAAAAAAATCTGTCTGTGCTTTTTTCATATTCAGAAATCAAGAATTAAAGCCTGGAAAATATCAATGGATACTCATATGTTATGTGAATATTTTAAAAGTCTATTATCTGCATAAAACTGCTTAGATTGTTCTTGTTGAAAATTTCAGAATTACACTAAGATTTCTTATTATTCTTCATGCTTGTGTAAATAATCCTTACAGACACCCTAAACACTAAAAATAATCAAATAATCTCCATACAAGTATAAACCATGGAAACTTTTGTCACCTGTAATTTTAAGAAGCATTGTGAATTTATGTTTCTTTTCCCTCTTCACAAAACATTAACTAATTAGTTTAAAATAAAATTCTGATATAAGATATATCTCAGTACTAATATCTTTATAAGCCTATTTGCTTAATCATTAAAAATCTCAACTTTACTTTGACCAAAAATAAAATGTATTTTGTTTATATATGTATTTTTTTAAATTAATTTATCTTAACTCAAATGTTCCCTTCCATAATACTTAATGGTATTTCCAAAATGAATGAAATTAGCAAGAAATGAAGTTTTTAAATTAAGCTGATTAGTTTTTCTTCTAAGTTCAATGTCTGATTTAATCTTATTTCACTTTTTCAAAGCAAAAGATAAAAGGAGTATAACATTGTGAGTATGCTTAATTTGATGCTGATTTGTACTGACATTTTATCAATACATTTTTCTTTCCCTTTCATTTCTTATTAAGCCATTATTTTAGTTGTGTTCTCTGTTTCACAATTAATTATAATCACCAGTTTTAGGATTGCTTCTATGCTAACAAAAAATAAGAGTAAAGTAAAAAAACTAAAACCCTACCAATCTGGCAGCATTTGACTGAAATCACACTGACTCTAAGGACAGTTTTGCCTTAACAAATTCTCTTTATATAAAAGAGACTTACTAGAAACAAATACAAAGCAAAGTGTTTTGTGTTACTAAGCAAAAAAATATACTTTTTAAACATATTATATTCTAATTTTTTAACTCCTCTCTATATGATTTATACACTTTATAGAATGTATTTCACTAGGGAACTTATATCTGCACTCATCTGTTAAAACACAAAAGTGATATATACCATTATATAAATTTTTCTTATATTTACATTTATACATTACTATATTTTTATATATATAGTCCAAAGATTTGTTATGATAATCAAATGGAATAATGACAGAGTATTAACAATTCTTAAGCTTTAAGTCTTTACTGGGTACTATACTGTTCGTGAACCATATACCTAATTTGATATATATGTACAGGGTGGTTTTTAAGAAAATAATTTCTTCAAGATTTTATTCAATTTTTTTCCTTCATATTACCCGCAAGAAATTCCACCCACTTTTATAAGATCTTTTGTTCTTTGGAAAATAAAAATGGAATTAATGAAATGGTTTAATGAGGAGGCACAGAGGGAAGAAATAAAGATGTTGGAGGATGTTTACAAAGTATTTGGAAGGATCACTGTTACAGTATGCAAAAAGCTTTCAGAAAAGTAGGATTTAACTGATATGTGCTGTGGTAATTTAGTTTGGAAATTACAACACAGAAACTGGATAACAAAATATCACATAGTGGTTGTCCACAAAATGTCTTCCTTTGTTCATATGGCTTGTTTAGTGTTAAAGCCTATAAAATAACACTTATACTCAAAATAAAACAAGAAAGAAATTATTAAAATTTCAATTTTTCCAAGAAAGCAATTGAGCCTCTGAATGTTTCAATAATACTTCTAAGGTTATTCGACCAGTACAGGGCACTTCAACTCAGACATATATATCTCTAAATACTATTTTCCTTGGGTACATAATGGCTTTTATTTAAATTATTTCATAAATTGTAAAGTATATTCAATGCTATTTTGCCAAAGAAAACAATTATAGGAACAAAATTAAATAGGGTTTCTTTAACAAGTTAAAGTTGTTAAAGATGTACTCTGTGATTATTATTTTAAAATACTAGATGAGATGCTGCTATAGAAGGTAATTGTGGGGCAAGGGATTTAACTCAGTGGTTTCGCCGCCTGCTGCGCAAGCGCGAGGACCTGACTTCATCCCCCGGTACCAAAAAAAAAAAAAAAAAGAAGCTAACTGTGTGTTCCTCGTAAATAAAGGAGGTGATCACCCCTTCATAACGCTCTCCTTATTTGCCAAGGCAGCTGATGATTATTACTGCATTTTATAGGATCTGCCACTGTGTTAAGTAAAGGTAAAGTTTAATTCTTAAAAAAACGGTACCACACATTTGTGTAGGCTTTAAAGTAGGAATATTTTATCTGCAAGTGGCAGAAATTCCCAAATCAAATGTCCTCACAGAAGACAGAATTTTGTGACAAGTATTGTCACAATAATGCTATGAAGCACACTGTCGAGAAACTTACTGCTTTTTAAAAGGACAAATCATGTATTTACCAGCACAAGTTTGAGCATCAGTGGAGGTCAGCAGCCCGGTAGGCTTTGTTACTCATGGGGAAAAGGCCGCTGCACCTTTCATTCGCCTAGGGACAGTGAATGACAAGTGCAAAGATACTGGGTCTTTCTGCCACATACAATGCAGCTTCTTAACGCAGGTCTTCCAAAATCACATGAGCGGAGCATAGTCACATGGCTACTCTTGGGAATAAAACAGGCTGGATACTGCAGTCTGGACAGCTTACTCCCTTTAGTCAAATCTCTGGTTAAATATGCTGATTTTCTTGTTAAGAAGAGGACAAATGGGTATGTGGAGCAGTCAGCAGTGGATATCACAGTGGCTCTTTCAGGTCTTTATTATAAAACCATTAAAAATACACAAATCACAGATGTCCAGATATGGTAAAATCAGAC